>NC_136513.1:63759336-63781836 GCF_053919585.1 Euprymna scolopes | reverse complement strand
ATTTGTTTTAAAATTATCTATTGATCTCACTTTTCGCTTTGATAATTCAAAGGAATTTTAGTTTATCTTTGAATTAAGTGCTGGTTGTCGGCCATTTTATTATATCAGACATTTTGTTTACGTCAAAAGACCAAGAATGCATTTGTCGCTTTGAACTTATCGGACAACACATGTTCCCATCCGAGCAAAAATATTTCATAAATTCCCTTTTTTCGTTCGACCTGATTCACCAAATGACAATTCTCGATACGTTATTTTATTGTTTTGAAATTTCGGACAATTCATTTTTTTTCTATTCTTTGTTCTAAAACATAATGCCGAGTCACTGCGTGTGTTTCTCTTAGATCAAAAACAACCCGACTTTTCAACTTGTTAAATTCACAGATCAACTTTTGGCTCATAGTTTTGCCAATTGCGGGTGTGAAATCCCCACCCCTCCGGCTCATATACACTATGATTTCGGCCCTTGGAGATCAAACGCCTGTGTATTTTGGCTAACATATTTTATGCATTCTTTTTCGCTTTTGAAGTCCAGCATGTGATTCAACTTTTCGCTACAAAGGCACTCTTGCCGCCGCCATTTCAACAACAGACTTAGCTCAGAATTTATTCACAAATAAAAATTAATAATATTTTTTTTTCAATCCGATCATCGTCCGGGAACAAAAAATTACTTTCAACCAAAATAAACGTCACATCAACCCTACCGGTCTGATGTGGCCTCTCTTTAGTGTTACACTGCAAGCTATGTGCCATTGCAAAGCTTGGATTGGTTTATATTTCACAACATGATAATTAGTACACCAAATTTAAGTTGCAATACATGTGGTGGCATCCCTGGCAAATATAACTGTTGGATAATTAACCACTTTATCTGCTTTCACAACAGTGTCGATGGATTTGTATTTGACTACCTCACTTGGAATTTTACATTGAATAATAGCGTTAAGTTCATGGGCATCTTTGTATTGACCTGCAAGAATAGCTCATTCACTCAGTCAAATGGAATTCTTATAATTTGAATATCTGCAAAAACGTTTTAAACTAACTATTCTTTTGATGAAATAAACAGAAATTACAGAAGTTAAAAGTCAAAGAATTTTGCCCTTAACTCTGATCAGCAGGCACTTTTTCGTACCCAATTTCCCACAAGTGATGCAAAAGTTTTGTGCGGATCGAACAGTCTGCAACTGTACATGCATATTTTGAGTTAAGTTTAATGTCTTCACACATGGAACAAAAAAGTAGAGTATTTGAGGCAAGCATTTATTTCATCTGCTGGTGTTGATTGAAGAATAACAGGTAACATTTGTCTGAAATCTCCTGCAAGCAATATTACTGCATTCCCAAATGGTCTGACATTGCCACGCAAATCTTGCAAGGATCGACCAAGAGCCTCCAGTGATTTTTTGCGTACCATTGTGCATTCATCCTAAACAATAAGTTTGCATTTCTGCAATATTTTTCCCCATATTGGATGTTTTGGAGATGTCGAAGATGAGATTTTTGAAAAATTGAATGTTTTAAAGTAGAATAAATAATTCTTCTACTTGGCAGCAAAGTCGCAGGTATTCCTCATGCAGCAAGGGCTAAGGCTATGTCATTTTGTTACCAAATGGCTGCCAAAATCAATTTAATTAGAAAGGTTTTACCAGTTACTTCTGGTGCTGTTCAAGGTAGCAGTAATTTCCAAATAACTTCTATTCTCACAGTCAGTAAATTAGGTGACTAAAATAGGATTTATCCATGTTTTGACAATGCCTTATTCACTGTAATTAATTTAGGAGACTAAAATAGGATGAGGGATTAGAGATGGACAGATAGAGAGGAAGATATATAGATAGAAAAGAGACAGTGAGAGGAAAATAGAGAAAGAGAAGGAGATAAAGGGATTGATAGATAAACAGAGAGAGGGGGAGAGTTAGAAACAGAGAGGGATGAGACAGAGGAAAGGAGAGAGATAGAGGGAGTTAGAGAGAGAAAGGGGCTCAAAGAGAGATGGAGAGGGTGATATAGAGAGAAAGATAGATTGAGAGAGGGAAAGGGAGAGATGGATAAAGAGAGATATTAAGAGAGGAAGAGAGAGGGGGAGAGAAACAGAAGGTGAACTACACTTCACCGTTTTTTTCCTCGTTCAGTAGAGAAGAAATCTTTCGAGACTGAGGCAATTTTAATGCTTTGTTATTATGCAGAGTACCCCTTTTTTTTGGGGGGGGGGCTAGATTTTCCTCGCATTAGAAACCGACCGGGTTATCTGTACTTTCACTTAACAAATTAATAAAAGAAAAACATATTTTAAAATTTGAATTTAACAGGAAAATACTATTTTAAAAAATAGCACGATAACATAAGTGCATAAGTGCCACTTTAGGTACTCCTTGGGCGTTGAGTTCCATGGCGACCAGCATAATTATTTGATGGTCGCTCCCTGAGCCCCCTCGCCCCCAGTCAAGGCTAATGCATGCGCACGTAACATTTTTTTTATTTACTGATGTTGGCTTAGTAACTAAACGATTTATTGATAATTTCGTAACCCTTAAACGCATGCCGGAAGATTTAAATTGGTTCATTATTGTTGTAATGAAAAAAAAAAAACTTTCATTCAACACAAAACCAAAAACACATTAATGATAAATGATTTATTCTATTCATTGAAATTTACTAATTTTTAAATACAAAAGTAAAAAAAAAAGTTAATAAAAAAATAGTTGCTTATGTGCGCATAAAAAACTTGTTTTTTTTTTTTGTTTTGTTTTTTTTTTAGATTAGGTCCACCTTATAATCACCCCCCCCCTCAACCTCCTTATCTTAAGAACAGCTTCCGGAATAAACGCCACTTATTAAGAACGGCTTTCGAGGTTTATGGAAGGGCGTTTTTTTTTTTTTTTAATATGGGGGGGGGGGGGTTACGGTTTTTATAATACGTTGAGGCATGTCGTAAAAATGAAACAGTTTAGAAAAAGTTAAAACAAACTTTTTTATGTAAACAATGCCGTGAAAAGAAACGAAACAATTAAAACGTAATGTTTCATGAGTGAAAAGCCTTAACAAAAATAAAATTAAAAAAATTGGTAAATACATAAATGAATTTAAATTTTGAAAATATGGGATTTTTTTTTTTTTTTGTGCTAATGCAGAGAGTGATCCGCGCTATTTTTTTAAAATCATTTTCCACGTTTAATTAAAGTTTATGATATGTTTTTATTCAATTGTAAGGTTAAAGTACTGAATAGGTACAAAACACCCTCTCTTCCCCATGTTAAGAATGGCTTTTTAAATAATAACATTATTATTTCAGCACGGATCACTCTCTGCATGAGTAAGTTTGTTTTTTTTTTATTTTACTTATCAAGTTAACAGAAAATGAAATCTTTCGTCAATTTGTGGCTGTGAAATGAATCGAACCGGAAGTTTAGTTGTATCAACAGAACAGATTCGCAGTAACGGTTAAAAAAATATATTTATTTTATTTAATATTTTAATTTTAATAATTCGCGAGGTAAATTTATTTTAGTAACATAAAAACATACCTCGACTCTAAAAATGGGTTGTCTGAAAATTTCAAATAAATTGGTAACGTAAAAATATGGTTTTATTCGTTTAGAACGAACCAACTTTACATTTTTATATATATAGATGTGTATATATATATATGTATATTTATATATATATATTTATATATATATATGTGTATATATATATGTATATTTATATATATATTTATGTATATATATATGTATATATATATTTATATATATATATGTGTATATTTATATATATGTATATTTATCTGTATATTTATATATATGTGTATTTATATGTATATTTATATATATATGTGTATATTTATATATGTATATATGTATATTTATATATATATATGTATATTTATATATATAAATATATTTATATTTATATGTATATTTATATATATATATGTATATTTATATATGTATATTTATATATATATATATGTATATTTATATATATATATTTATATATATATATTTATATATATATATGTATATTTATATATATATATTTATATATATATATATATGTATATTTATATATATATATTTATATATATATATGTATATTTATATATATATATTTATATATATATATGTATATTTATATATATATATATTTATATATATATATGTATATTTATATATATATATTTATATATATATATGTATATTTATATTTATATATGTATATTTATATATATATATGTATATTTATATATATATATTTATATATATATATGTATATTTATATATATATATTTATATATATATATGTATATTTATATATATATATATGTATATTTATATATATATATTTATATTTATATATATATATTTATATTTATATGTATATTTATATATATATATTTATATATATATGTATATTTATAGATATATGTATATATACATGTATATATTTATATAGATGTTGTTTTGTTTTGGTTTTAGCGATATGTTTTGAATGAATTCAATCATTTACGAAAGTGTATTTTTACGTAAATGCGAGTTGGGAAAAACTTTCCCTTTTAACCAATTTGGTACCCCCACATGGGGAGCAGTATATATATTATTTTATTTATTATTTTATTTATTATTTTTATTTTTAGTTTAATTCATTCAAAACATATCGCTAAAACCAAAACAAAACAAGTGGGTAATTACATATTAAAAATAATATATATATATATATATATATATATATATATATATATATATATATATATATATATATATATATATTGTATATTAGTAATCCTCATTACCTCTGGTCCTAGTGAAGTGGTTCCTGTCCTTTTTTGACTTTTTCGGTTTTTACAAGTATTTATCTATCGGTGATCAATTTGCTAGGCAACATGCTTCCAAAGACAATAATAAACAACTTGCTCTTCTGGTTCGCAGAAGATATGGGTAATGGAAGCAAACATATTTTCAATTTTTCAAAAACTGTTCTTACAGAAATTGAAAATAGAGTTCTGTCTAGGGGTTTAGATTATAACTAAAGAGAGAACACTTTCTGCCTTTGAAGTTTTGTTCTCCCAACTGAGACATAATGTTCCGAATTCCCCGGAAAAAATTTCTGGGATGAAATCTAGTTTAGTTGCCTTAGCTCACCGATACAGTAACACATCTGTCGATCATAGTGACTTTGTCTGGAACATAACGCAATTTAAAACTATGAAAGCGTTAAAGTCCAATACTGATATTTATATGTGCAAACCAGACAATGGTGCAGGAGTAGTGATTTTGGACAAATCGAACTACGTTGAGAAAATGGCAGTTATTCTCAATGATGTTTCGAAATTCCGTAAACTCGGCCCCATCGAGTTGACGGATAATACTTGCAAGAACGGGGCTAAAATGCAAAGACGTCTACTTGCATTATTTAAAAAGAACATTTTTTGCAAGGACGTTTATGACAGGATCAGACCCTCTGGGTCAGAACATCCCAGAATGTATGGTCTCCCCAAAATCCATAAGCAAGGTGTTCCACTGAGACCTATTTTATCAATGGTTGGTTCGGCACAACATTCTTTGGCTCAGTGGCTTGTGGAAATTCTGCAACCTGTGCGCGAGTTATATACCACGCACTGCATCCCAGATTCTTTTCAGTTCGTTGATTGTGTATGTGGGTTGGATTCAAATGCAAAGACGTCTTTTATGTGCTCATTTGATGTCTAGTTCTTTACCAACATACCATTGGATGAGATTATATGTATATGTACCAACGTGCTCTATGATGGTCGCCTGACTGCTCCACGGTTTTCTAAAGAGATTCTTATTGAACTCATTTTAATGTGCACTAAATCCGTGGAGTTTAGTTTTTGTGATATTATGTACTGTCAGGTCGACGGGGTTTCAATGGGGAGTCCGTTGGCCCCAACTTTAGCGGATATTTTCGTCGGGTACTATGAATCCGTTATGTTCAATTCTATAACAAAACCCACTGCATATTTCAGATATGTTGACGACACTTTTGCTATTTTTCCATCGCAAGGTGAAGCGTCGATATTTTTTAATAGGTTGAATTCATTGCATGGGGCTCTTAAGTTCACTATGGAAAGTGAGAAGGACAATTCGCTTCCCTTCTTGGATGTTCTTGTCGAACGTTCAAGGGGGGGGGGGCTTTCTCACTACAATTTATAGAAAGCCGACATTTACTGGCCTATATGTGAACTGGTTGTCTTTTGTACCAAAATCACGTAAGGTCGGCCTAATTAATACTTTGGTACATAGAGACCTCATGATTTGTTCGCCTAACAGATTAGACGCCGAACTCGATAAGATCAGGGAAATATTCATCAATAATGGTTATCTTGTTGACCTTATTGATGACTGTATTTTCAAAAAGGTTGCGGATTTTAAATCCCCTAAAAAGTTTGAACCCTTGAAATGCCCAGTTTATTTAAAATTACCGTGGATTGGGGAAAAGAGTAACAGACTTTCCAAACAGATTCGCAGACGTATTTACGACTGCTTTTATTCTGTGTCGTTGCGTTTGGTATATACTACGAGACCTGCTTTTCGGTCTTTTCGCAAGGATAGTTTGCCTTACATCCAAAATAGCAATATTGTATATCAATTTAAATGCCAGTGCGATGCTGGTTATGTTGGGCGAACATCCTTGCACCTTTTGACTCGTATAAACCGGCATGTTCCATCGAAGATCAGACAAGGGGTATGTAGTCTGGTGGTCTCCCTCCTTCTACAGCCTTGGACTCTGCTATTGGCCAGCATTTGGTTGACAACACGTGCTGTGCTGAAAAATAGAATGGTTCAAGGTGCTACATAGAGCGGACTCCAGAAACAAACAATTTTATCGTAAGTTAACGAGCAACCCATAAAAATCCGGTAGCTGAGTGTCAAATCTGCTTAAAATATTGTAAAAATAATATATATATATATATATATATATATATATATATATATATATATAGTGTTCTAATAAGAGGGATTAATTTACTAGGATACTAGTTTTACTGGGCAAAATTATTTAATTGTTGAATTTTTTGCATTTTGGTTAAATTTGTTAGTTTGCAATCGCTAAAGCCAACACAAAAAATTGAACAAAAGACAAAATTAAAAAGAATGGTACTCATGCGGAATTTAAACCCCCCCCTCCCCACACACACCGGATTCCAATTAGTTTAGGGTTCGACCGGCCATCATCACCAGATTCAGCTGAGCATAGTCCAAATGTTGAAACACTAAGTCAACATTTTATTTATTTTTTTGCATAATTAATTAATGATTGGAGTATTTTTTTGTTTATTTTCTTTACATCTGGTGACAAAAAATAATTTGTACATTCTCTTGGAGAAAAAAATCTAACTTTTCTCTACTTTCACATAACTATTTACAGCATTCATCTTTTCTTTTTATAATAAAAATTCTGTTTTCAAAAAGAAACGTTTACTGCCAACTTTCTTTAAAAAAAGAAAATGGAAATTTTCCTGAAAAAAAAAACTTTCACCTAACAATTTATGGCAAAAATAGCAACCCATAAAAATCTGGTAGCTGAGTGACAAATCTGCTTAAGATATTGGAAAAAGAAAAAAAAAAAAGAATAGAACATCTAGGTGCATCAGAAATTTGGAGGAATTTTTGACACCCCTAACAGAAAACTGCGAATAAAATATGAAAAACTTGTAATTTCTCTTTTTAAAGTGGGTTGTTTATTTTCTGTATGGAATAAACTTATTAAAGTTGTTTAAAAAATAATGGAAATATTATTTTTTATTTTTTAAAAAAACAGTGTTTACAAAATGCTGGCTTGCCTTCATGCAGCCATTTTTGTACATAATAAAATCAATAGAATTTTACGAGTTAAATATTTTTCAATTTTTAAAATTTAAAAATCTATCAAAATTTTTCTATTGGTTCAATTCTTACGATATTTTCAGGGTCAGTGTGAAATTTTGTGCTCTTTCCAATAAACCAAATATCATATTTTAGACAAATGTTTTGTTTTTCAAATTCACACCCCCATTTTGAAATGTTTATTAAAATTTTAATAATTAATTTGGTACTTGTACAGTTTAATCAAGACATTAAAAAATGAAAATATGGAAAGTTTAAATTGTATGTATCCGTTATGGAACAAAGTTCTCCGGAAAAAAGTTTCACTTAATTTCATCAAGTAGTTTTTTGTTTTTTTTTACAGCGAAAAAACACGTTTTTATGAGAGCGCATTGAAGGCAGCCATCTTGGATTAAAAAAAAACATTTGTTTGAATTTTAGAAATGCCAAAGGGAGATAACTCCAATTAAAGCACTGACACTCCTCCCCATCTTTAATACTAGCTTTTCTTCCTAAAAATTGAACATTTTGCTCAGTATCATAACAAATTTTTTTTTCGCTGTAAAAAAAAAAACAAACTACTTGATGAAATTAAGGGAAATTTTTCTTCAGAGAACTTCGTTCCATAACGGATACATACAATTTAAACTTTTTTCGATATTTTCATTTTTTAATGTCTGGATTAAACTGTACAAGTACCATTAATTTATGTGCCAAAGTTTTATATATCACAAATTGAAGATAAAAGATCGATAAAGAAAATATTCTAATTAAAAACAAAAAAGAATAGTTTTTTGGAAATTTATCTGTAAAGTCCAAAGTGTAAAACCTTTTTTTTTAAAAAACCATGTTGATTGTTTTTTTAAATGAAAGCTCATGTTATGCTTACATCGTCAAGTAAATACCAGATGCTGACAGTAAATTTTTCTATTTCATTGAATGTTTTCTTTTTTTAGATATTTAAAAAAATAAATTTAGTTGATGAAGAAGTATTAAAATATATCAATCAAAAACTCGTGTATTTCATTAAAAGAATTTTTTAAAAATCGATGAAGAGGATTTTTTGTTCTAGGGAAAAACTTATAAGTGAATGTGCGTTTCTTTTTTAACTACGGAGGATGAAAAATACTAATTTTGGTTAACACACACAATAAAAAAGAGACGTTATTTATGCCCTTGGACGAAACCCTACTTTATAAATTTCATTTTAGCAGCAGCAGCTATTTAACGGTTCGCGCCAAACACGTTACAAAAATGCGATTTTCTAGGACCCTCGCTTTAAAAAAATCCTTTTATTTAAAAAATACATGGAATTTAAAATATAAATATGGATAAATTCTTAACAATGAAGAATGGAACTACCCATTTAATAGTGTTTTTTTTTAGGTAAGTGATTTTTTTGGCTTCTTTGTTCGCTAGTTTTCCGACTCTGTTGCTAATGTTAAGTGTGTCAGTTATGTTTTTGCTATCTAAATTGATGTCTTTGATTAGATCTATATCCGATTTTTTATAGTTGGTGATGATGTTTTCTTTAAACAGTTTTAGGTATTTTTGTTTTTGAATTTTGTAGAACTTACGCGTCTTGTCAGCTTTGACATACATTAATTTGGTAGAGTTGATGTTTTTGACTAGTTTGTCTACGTGGTGTTGGAATGAGTTTTTTCTGTGGTGAAAGGATACTTTGTTGGTAAGTTCCATGAGATCTGTTTTGAAGTTGTGGAGTAGGTCGATGATTGGGGCTGTATCCTTATTGACGAATCCGTGGTACTCCTTGTGGTTGTTCCTTTCGTCTCTTCCCTTTAGAAAGAAATATGCTTTCCATCGCATTGCTTATAAATATATGTATATATACAAATGTATATATACATATATTTATAAGCAAGTCAAAATATGTTGATTTTCTTTATATTTTTTTTTAAAGAAAACCGCTTTAAAGAAACAAATATTGCATAATTTGCTATTAAACCTGTTATTTTTAAAAAATTTGGTCTTGGCTCCTTTAATTGAAAAAAAAATAGGATTTGAATTATATTTTCAAGTAGTTATAAGCTTAAAAAAGTAGTAAGTTGGATTATTAAGGTTCTGATCATCATTTTTAACGGCCACTTTCTGATACACCTATAGAACCTCTCCCAAACATACTGGCAATAATTTGGTTTCGTCCTTCCCTTCAATGTTTCCAATAAGGGGGATTGATTTACTAGGATTTGTATTAGGAGCTGGGCACTTATTAAAATTATTTAATTGTTGAATTTTTTGCATTTTGGTTAAATTTGTTAGTTTGGTAGCGCTAAAATACCACACAAAAAATTGAACAAAAGACAAAATTAAAAAGAATGGTACTCATGCAGAATTTAACCCCCCTCCCCATCCCGCACTGGATTCCAATTAGTTTAGGGTTCGACCGGCAATCACCGGATTCAGCCGAGTGTTGTTCAAATGTTGAATCACTAAATCAACATTTTATTTATTTTTTTGCATAATTAATTAATGATGGGAGTATTTCTTTTGTTTATTTTTTTAACATCTATTGACAAAAAAATTTGTACATTCTCTTGAAAAAAAATCTAACTTTTCTCTACTTTCACCTAACTATTTACAGTGTTCATATAAAGCATTCATTTTTTTCTTTTTATAATGAACATTCTGTTTTCAAAAAGAAATGTTTACTGCCAACTTTCTTTTAAAAAAAAGTGCAAGTTTTCCTGAAAAAAAAAAACAAAAAAAACTTTCACCTAACAATTTATGGTAAATAATTCACCTTTTCTTGGGGGAAAACAACAACTTTTATTGATAAAAAGAAATTGCAAAAATAATAAAATAAATAAAGAATACAAAATGCAATTTTTTATGAGGAATGTGTTCCATTTTAACAAAATGAGCCACAGTAACGCGTGGCCGGGTACAGCTAGTATATATATATTTATATGAAATAAAAATTACAATTAAATTTACCAAAATGATCCAAGATGGTAAAACTAAAGTATATTATAAATATTAAAGAATTAATATTTATAAAGTAATCTCAACCAGATGTAAAATCTTGATAAAACCAAGTAGGAGATAGAGCTTATAATAAGAGAAAATAGTTAATAGTTGAAAATAGTTCCTTTCACCTGGCTGTCCATTCACGTGAAATCACCTTTTTCTTCACCATGTTCCCTTTACTTAACTTTTTGTTATCAATTAAGATCTTTGACTTAGTTGCAGTTTCATCAAATACTTTTGTATGCAAAATGCGACCCCGCATTTTGCTAATTCCTATCCTCTGATGAGAAGGAAAGTATTTCTTCAAAACTCTGCAGACTATCCACTTATTAAGTGTTTCCTTTTCAGATTAAATATGTTTTTAACTCTTTTTTAAAGTGTTTTTAACCTATATATATATTATATATATATATATATATATATTATATTATATTATATATATATATATACCATATATATATTATATATATATATATTATATATATTATATATATACCATATATATATATTATATATTATTATTATTTATATATTATATTATTATATTATATATATTATATATATATATTATATATATATATATATTATATATATTATATATATATATAATATATTATATATATATATATTATATATTATATATATTATATATATTGTATTATATATTATATATATATAATATATTATATATAATATATTATATATATATTATATATATATATTATATATATAATATATTATATATTATATATATAATATATTATATATATATTATATATAATATATATTATATATTATATATATTATATATGATATATATATTATATATATAATATATGATATATATATTATATATATGTATTTCCTACCCGGTTGAGCACTATACCCTAAAAACTTACTATTACCCTACGCTATGGAAAAGGTGAACTTCAACTTGTCTCTCAAGAACATACCAACGACAAGCAAAACAAACTACCTGTTAAACCTCACCCTAACAATGGAAGAACTAATCAGAAGAATGCGATGGAAAGCATATTACTTTCTAAAGGGAAGAGACGAAAGGAACAACCACAAGGACTACCACGGATTCGTCAATAAGGATACAGCCCCAATCATCGACCTACTCCACAACTTCAAAACAGATCTCATGGAACTTACCAACAAAGTATCCTTTCACCACAGAAAAAACTCATTCCAACACCACGTAGACAAACTAGTCAAAAACATTAACTCCACCAAATTAATGTATGTCAAAGCTGACAAGACACGTAAGTTCTACAAAATTCAAAAACAAAAATACCTAAAACTGCTTAAAGAAAACATCATCACCAACTATAAAAAATCGGATATAGATCTAATCAAAGACATCAATTTAGATAGCAAAAACATAACTGACACACTTAACATTAGCAACAGAGTCGGAAAACTAGCGAACAAAGAAGCCTACATAATGCTTAAGGACTACAAACCCAACTTCGAAGTAAAGCCTCAAACTAGACTCATAAACCTCACTAAGCCCGAAATAGGAAAAATTAGCAAAAAAAGAATTAACTTACAAATTAAAAACCAAATACGAACTAAACCAGTGGATTAATATTAAGGACACCATAGAATGGTTCAACAACATCCAAAATAAAAAGAAGGCCGCCTTCATCCAGTTCGATATTGAAAGCTACTATCCTTCCATATCAAAAGAACTGTTTGACGAAGCCTTGGAATTTGCCTCCCTAGTCTCCGACCTACAACCATCCGAAATGGACATTATAAAAAAGTCTAGAAAAACAGTCCTAATTAGCCAAGGCACCCAAATGGACTAAGAAGAACCAATCTGGATCATTCGATCTCTCAATGGGAGCGGCAGACTCAGCAGAAGCAACTGATCTTGTCGGTCTCTTCATTCTATACAACCTAACTAACACTATAAATAACAAAAACATAGAACTATATGGAGATGAGGGCCTCATAATAGTTGAAAACTCTAATGGCCCCAAACGTGAAAAAATAAAGAAAACCTTAACTAAAGAAATGAACAGAATAGGCCTAAAACTAGAAATCAAATCCAACATAATAACCGTCAACTTTCTCGATATAACTCTCAACCTCTCAAGCAACGCATACGAACCCTACACCAAAGACAATACTTACCCACTCTATGTACACTCACTATCAAACCACCCAAAACATATAATTAAACATATCCCCACATCTATCGGAAAAAGACTTAGCACCAATTCTGCCAAACTCAAAATTTTTAACAAACATAAAGCCTTCTACGAAAATGCACTTAAGGAAAGTGGTCACCCAAACATGATCTTTAATTACATTAAACCTAATCCATCCAATACCTCAAACAAGAGAAATAGAACAAGAAAAATAATTTGGTTCAACCCCCCCCCCTTCAATACAATAGTCAAAACAAAGCTTGGCACTAAATTCTTCCAACTAATAAACAACCACTTCCTGCGCAGCCACGTACTACACAAAATCTTCAACAAAAACACAATAAAACTCAGCTGCAGTTGCACGGACAACCTAGAACAAATAATCAAGAATCATAACAGAAAAATACTTAACAAAGATGAAAATACAAACAACACCAACAAGAACAAGTGCAACTGCACCAACAAATCGGAATGCCCACTTAATCAGCAATGCCTACAAACAGAAGTAGTATATAAAGCTACAGTCGCACCTAAAGAAAACCCAAACGACAAAAAATACTATATTGGCCTGACCGGCACCTCATTTAAGGATAGATTCAGAGTACATAAATGCTCCTTCACAAACCCTAACCACCCTAACAAAACCTCACTGACTACCCACTATCTACATCTAACCCAAAATAACCTTACACCAACCATTAAATGGGAAATCCTTAGAAAATCTAGCACATGTAAATCCCTAAACTCCTCATGTCTCCTCTGCCTAAACGAGAAACTCCTTATCTCCAATTTTAAAGACAGAGACAAATTACTAAACAAAAAAACAGGAAACCACCATAAACTGTAGGCATTACAAATCCCACCTCCTTAGCAACTATACACCTTTCTAAAACATCCCTTAGACAACACCACCTTAAATCCCCAAAATTATACATCCAATACAACCACTCACCACATACACCAAACTACCATGACATATACTCAACTAAACCCCCTTAACAAATTTCCCCGACACCCTACACCACCTTACCCCCTCCTAAGAATCCCCCTAAATCCAACAAAATAACACATACCCCCAATCACCACCAACTCTAAACACCACATAATCTAATCCCACATAACCACCCAATAATCGGCATCAATTCCCCTCCCTCTAGCCAACCTCCTGCCCAACCCCAGCACACCCTACATGCAACCTCTACGACTTAACACGGAAATTGTTTGCATATAACTATGTGGATTTACACCTGCACAGGTAAGTACGCATGGAAATGTATAATTGACCGATACCTTATGTGCATAGACACATACCTTAGAGTATGACATCCCAATATAGCCTTCCACCTAAACTGATCTATAATACCCTAAAAGACCAAATACTCCAACTTAGAACAATAACTACAGTACTTAATCCCCATATAAACTACCTCAAACTCCTCCCCAAAATCTATAGCTACCTAGCACCACTATCCCGGGTACGTATGCGTTTATTAATGCGTATGTAAGTATATGTGTGTGGAACCTGTGCCCATATTTACAGCATGTCACGCTATATATCTGTAAGTATATGCGTGCACAGATATCGGTGCGTAAGTGAGAGTGGGTGTGTATCTTTGTGGATGTATGTATGTGTGCGTGTATGCATGTATATCTGTGTGCATGCATGCATGTGGGAGTGTGTATCTGTAGGTATGTATATGTATGAGGAGGTGTACGTTGGTGCTCCCGTGTGCACCCACATCAAACCAGTAAAAACCTCCACTAATGAAAATATTACACATATGAGCCTGGGAATGAGTTTATGCTCATATCTATTTATAATCATGTCTACATTTAACGAGAGTATTACGTCTATATACCCACAAATGAACTTAGATTTACATCCATGTAGACAAATATGTCTATACCAATAACTCTGTATATCTGGGTATGTGTGTATGTGGTTATATGCATGTGTGCATCTGTAACCAAGTTATGGGGTTGATATGCCGTTATAGAAAAAGAGCCAAAAGAACGAAAAAATAGGACGATCAAATGACTCTTTGGTTAGAACAGACAAAGGAAAAAGTATGTCAAGAGATACTTATTGTTGTAACGGTCAGAGTTTGGAGTGAGCTGGTTGTTTATTTTGAAACACAGAATTCGAGATGAAATGACAGGCGGTTGTTTATTTTAGAAAACAAGGTTTGAAAGTTGATGACAGGCAAGTTTTCTTGTTGTAAACAAATACAAACTCGTGATGTTTAAAGGGCATTGATGGATATGTATATATTCCTCGAACACAGAGAAAAGAACAGAAGGAGAAGAGAGAAGGAGAAGAAGAGGGAGAAGAGAAAAAAAAGAGGAGAAGAGAAGAAGAGATAATTCGATTTTGGCGAATTCAGATGGTGTTAAAGTCGGGCAGAGAGGGCTTTTGACTTAAAACACGTATCTCCTATGGCTGAAAAACTTATCCGAACTCGAGTCACAAGCTACCGTTTTAAAATAGCTACAGCCAACTTCCTTCAAACTCTGAAATATTATTAGACCATTATTATTGTGAATAAACCCAGATTAATTGTTTATTCGTGTGTGGAATCATTTTAATTTCCTTTTTCACCACACTAAAATCCACGGCTCTCTTATTGGCGATGTTCGCCGGTAGGTGAGTACACAACGACAGGTCCAGAGTATAAATTTAGACGATCAATTGATAATTCTGTCACTACCCCATATCAGCAACATTAAAACGGCTAAGAATTATCACCGGCAGTGGTCACTGGAAGGACGAAAATAGTGAACTGCAAACCGCCAGAGTCGGGTCGTTTTCAGGCTGCCGTAATTGGAGTGGAAGAGTTCTGAGGTCGACGATCGTCTCAACCGACCGGCTGAAGGGGGTGACATTTGGTTCCGTGACCAGGATTATCGAAATCGGGAAGAAGGTGTGTTAGCTAACCAGGCAGACGGATTCAAAACCAAACAAAAAAAAACAGGAGGTTTACTGTTTACAACAAACAGGTGGGACCTCCCAACAAGTAAGTCAACAAAAGCAGCGCAGAACCAACAACATCTCAGCGATCAGGTTGGAAACCACCTTATTTTCGTTCTTATCACTTTCTTTTGCTTGTCGGTATTCATTTTTGGACTTCTTGTGGGCTTTTTCAAAGAGCGCTTATATTTTTTTTGTTTTGTCTATTGTTATTTAATACGTAATCCGCTAGGACTACTACCATGACCAATGAAAACGGTAGGTCTGTAGAGGAGTTAGGGCGTAGGTTTGAAGAAGGGGGACGGCTAACCCCAAAACTTAATGTAACGGGATCCAGAGTCCCACTGTTCACAGGTTTGGCTGTGGAGTTGGGACCCTGGCTCAAAGCAATAGAGAAGAAAGGGCGCATCTATAACCTGTCGGATGCCGATATGATTTCACTGGCATACGACTATACCGAGGATGCTGCTTCAGAATGGATTGGAGAGTATTTGGATAAATACAAATCCCAAACCAACTGGAAGATGTTTGAAAATGACATCCAGCGGCACTTCGGCAGTCACTCGAGCCGAACGGAGGCAGCTCGAGCGCTGGTAGGTGTGAGGCAGAGGGGTGGCGAATCCATCGCTCACCTAGAGGGACGCATGAGTGTTCTCGCTAAGGTAGCTTACCCAGATCAAGATCGGAGAAATGATCCGGCTACCCAGCCCCAGCGGACGCTTTGAGCAATTCCCTGTTGCGTGAGGACGTGGCAAGGGCACAGCCTAACACGTTGGAGGAGGCCTTTGCATAGGCTCGAAGAGCTGAAGCCCTTCTCCTGAGATTAGGAAAATTAGAGGAGAACCAGACAGCCTGGTTGAAGATCTGCTACGGATGCGGTCGACGAGGACACATCCGAGCAAAGTGCCTTGAGCTTCACCAGAGTGGGGAAGAAGAAGCCTTGAATCCAGAACACTGGGATTTAAGGGGAGGGGGGAGACACATACCCCATCCCAACTTTAAGAGGGGTCTAGTGTGCTTTGTTTGCCAGAAAGAAGGGCACAGGGCACATGAATGTAGGAATAGGGATAGAAAGAATCCACCCGGACCCAAATTAAAACTCACGTCCCCTAAGAAGATTCCAACAAGGAAATCTTTAAAACTAGTTAGGGTTGCCCCAATAGCGAAAGGGCGGGTGACCCCTAGGAGAGATAAGAATGTCCGGAAAAGCATAGATGGGGCTTTAAAATTAAAATGCTACAATTGCGGAAAAGAGGGGCACTATAGTTACCAGTGCAGAGACGGGGTGCACTGTTTCAACTGTGGCCGCCCGGGACATCCAAAGAGGGCCTGCATGCTGAGGCCTAAGTGTTTTAAGTGCGGCAGTGAAGAACACTTAATTCAAAGTTGCAAGGCGAAAGAGTTCGTACGGTGTGACGAGTGTAAGGAAAGAGGGCACACAGCAACTAGCTGTCCACTAAGGAAGAAGGAGACATGCCAGGGGGTTGGGAAGAGCGGGCATTTGTGGGACAGTTGTAGAAAGAGGAAAAGTAAGGTTAAGAATCCTTCGAATAAGGATAGAGATGGGATTAGGTTATGGTCCGAAGATGACGAACTCACCTGCAACATTGAAATAGAGGGCAGAACGTTCAGAGCGTTGATAGACACCGGATCGGAAGTCTCAGTCATTAGTTCTTTAGAGTTGCAACCGACCGATTTATGTCGACTAAAGTGAACGCGTTTCAGGCAGATGGGGGCAGATTTAGATTAGATTGGATGCTGGAAGTAAAGATAAAGGTGGGCGAGACTGAGACATCCCACACATCGTATGTAGCACCAAAAATGACCCACGACGTGATACTGGGAGGAGACTGGCTGAGAGAGGGGATAGCTGTATTAAAATTCGACCCTCCAAAGTTAATCCTTGGGGAGGAAGAGATTATGTTAGGTAGCACGAGGCTCACTCAAGTGGATCTTGTGTCTCGTGAAGATTTAAAGATTCCACCTAGAACAGCGGTGACGAGCTGGGGTGAGATAGAAGGGGTTATAAAGGATAGCGAAGCCAATATTAGGGAGTGGAAAATGCCTAATATACAGACAGATAGACCTGTAAGGAAAGCCACCCTGATAGATCCGGAAGGAGATCGGGAAGATACGGATAGGTGGGCTGATAAGGTAGCGGATGAACAGGAGTTAGAATTTGAGGTAGAGAATACCGAGTCGCTACCAGAGATAACAACTACGCCTCCAGGTTCGGAAGGTTGGGAATCTGAAGATGATATTCGACTATCGGTACTGAGAGATAGAGAGGCTGGTAATGAGAATAGGGCTGAAGAATCAGAGAGCAATGCGATTCCGTCGACACAGCCCCAGAGGTAATAGGCGATGTTAGGGGACCTAGACTTTTGCGAAGCAGTGTAAGACGACCTATCAATGTTATCTCTAAAACGGGGAAAGTTACAAATAGCGATGAAGAGGATAAGGAAGACGAAGAGGATGAAACTGATTCTTTCGTTAAGTTATTTATGGAACTGGAATTGAGTGACTAAAAATAAAATGGAACAAATAGTAAAGGAACGTTACTATGTGTATTTGTAGGATGCGGCGTCTAATAATGATGATGGCGGTGATGATTGGATTGACAGTAGCGTTGCGCCACACACACAGTACGGTATTTAAGAAGACCAGCGAGGTAACGATTACTCATTCTAAGTGGATCCTGACGTTCATCATTGATCTGAGAGCGTATCGGAAGGTTCAAATGGAACTAGAAGACGAAGTTAACTTAGCAGCGCACTTAAAGCTGCAGATGCAAAAAGAAATCAATCAAAACTTGGGATAAATTCTAATACAGCGTTATTTGTATCACTAGGAGGACGGTTAGATAAGATGAAACAAAGACTCCGATACATTGGAGGATATTTTAGGGATATTGGATTGCTAGCAGCAGATGGGACCCAAAAACGAGTTAGAAAGAGATCTATACTTCCTTTCGTAGGTAAAGCACTACACGTATTATTCGGGACCGTATCGGAGAGTGACACAGAAGTATTAGAAAGGTATATAAGCAGTTTAGAGGAAAATCAACAGGAGATAAAGCACGTCATAGAGGAAAGCTTATCAATAGTGAACGTTACTAGATACGAACTGACAGAACATAGACAAAGAATAAACTGGCTATCCCATACAGTCGTCAGCCTAAACGAAAGTTTGACTTTTCTGGCTAGAAGAATAAGTATGGTAGAGGCTGTAACTAAGCAAATACTGGAACTGTTGACGATGACAAACCAACTCGACTCATCAATTCAGTTATTGACAGTGGCAATGGAACATGTTAGGACACAATTAGATTTACTTTCATTAGCGCACATGTCACCGAGCATCATACCCCCCAAAGACTTAAAAACAATACTTGGGATGCTTCAGGCAGACTTGCCACATACTTTACGCTTACCAGTAGATCCAAAGAAGAGTATATGGGAATATTATAAAACCTTGAGTTGTGCTACGATGTTACAAAATGATAAGATTTACGTAATGGTTGAGTTACCTTTATTGGATAGAAATAGCGACTTCGAAGTATTTAACGTAATTAATTTACCGATACCGTTTCCTACTAATGTCACTGAGAGGAGAGCAGTAGCAAGGTACAAAGTTGAAACCGAAGGAATAGCTTTTAACCCAGCCCGAACCAAATTCATAGTGTTATCACCTAGCGAAGCACTAGCGTGTAGCATGAATGCACTAAGAGTTTGTGCAGTAGAAAGTCCCATCTATGCAACTAACGGACACAAGTTATGCGTAGTTCAATTATTCCAAGGTAATGAGGAGGGGATCGATAAATATTGTGGAGCAGAGGTGTCGATTGATATACTAACCCCCCAAGCTATACATCTATCTGATGGTGTTTGGGCAGTTGCCTCAACTAGTGAACGGAAGTTGTCGAAAGTCTGTAAGGGACGGCAACAAGGGGAAATACTTATTCATCCACCTATGACCATTATAGATCTACCTATGAGTTGCGCAGCGTTTGGCCCAACTCTAAAGATCTTGCCATCCTACAGATTTAGAGAGAGGTTTGAACTCAGAAATGACTTTCTGTCATTAACTAGAATACCGCGTGTAAATTGGTCAAAGGTATCGACACCTATCACTAAGGAATTTCCGAAGATAGAAGCTCACGAAATTCCACCTCTTTTGAAACTGGACGGAAAGATCGATATGAGCGAGTTATTAGATGAATTACGAGCAGTGAAGGATGGTAATGAACCAGAAAAATGGCGATGAGAAAAAGTAAGTAAATGGTTAAATCCTACAATAATCATCTTGGTCGTGATAATGATAATAGCTTTTCTAGTGTATGGGAAAAGGAGAGTTAGCTACATCAATAGCCTCCTAAGGGCTGGAAAAGATGCTAATAAAATAGATAAGGACGAGAGTAACCCTCAATTAGAGCGCTTAAAAGGAAAAGTCCATTCGTTGTTTGAAATGAATAGGGATGAGCATGAAGTGAGGGACGCTACCGTGGTTTCTGATAAAAACACCAGACCTGATCAATCTGGTACAGAATCAAGACTATCCAGTGAACCCCGCATCTAATACCCTACCAACGTTGGAGATACATATGTGAAGAAGCCGGATAACCAAGAAAGAGCCATGGAATTAAATCCGAGGAAAAATGGACTATTGACTAAATAGTTGCATGCATTGAAATGTGTATATGTATATATATATATAAAAAAAAAAAAAAAATTAATGATTGTATGAACTGAAAGCAGATTTGAAAAACGCTAAACTCTGAAAGAGAACTTTTTGCATGTGCATGAATGATATAGTTTTTTTCTTTAAGAACGAATCCAATTGATGAACTATTATAAATTGTAAAACCACAAAGAGCCATGGTATTAAGGCCCAGAAAGAAGAAGTGGGTTAGAAAAAATATTGAGTCCAATATTGTTTCTTTTAAGTGGGGGAGGTATGTAACCAAGTTATGGGGTTGATATGCTGTTATAGAAAAAGAGCCAAAAGAACGAAAAAATAGGACGATCAAATGACTCTTTGGTTAGAACAGACAAAGGAAAAAGTATGTCAAGAGATACTTATTGTTGTAACGGTCAGAGTTTGGAGTGAGCTGGTTGTTTATTTTGAAACACAGAATTCGAGATGAAATGACAGGCGGTTGTTTATTTTAGAAAACAAGGTTTGAAAGTTGATGACAGGCAAGTTTTCTTGTTGTAAACAAATACAAACTCGTGATGTTTAAAGGGCATTGATGGATATGTATATATTCCTCGAACACAGAGAAAAGAACAGAAGGAGAAGAGAGAAGGAGAAGAAGAGGGAGAAGAGAAAAAAAAGAGGAGAAGAGAAGAAGAGAGAATTCGATTTTGGCGAATTCAGATGGTGTTAAAGTCGGGCAGAGAGGGCTTTTGACTTAAAACACGTATCTCCTATGGCCGAAAAACTTATCCGAACTCGAGTCACAAGCTACCAACTTCCTTCAAACTCTGAAATATTATTAGACCATTATTATTGTGAATAAACCCAGATTAATTGTTTATTCGTGTGTGGAATCATTTTAATTTCCTTTTTCACCACACTAAAATCCACGGCTCTCTTATTGGCGATGTTCGCCGGTAGGTGAGTACACAACGACAGGTCCAGAGTATAAATTTAGACGATCAATTGATAATTCTGTCACTACCCCATATCAGCAACATTAAAACGGCTAAGAATTATCACCGGCAGTGGTCACTGGAAGGACGAAAATAGTGAACTGCAAACCGCCAGAGTCGGGTCGTTTTCAGGCTGCCGTAATTGGAGTGGAAGAGTTCTGAGGTCGACGATCGTCTCAACCGACTGGCTGAAGGGGGTGACACATCCATGTGTGTGTACGTGGGGATATCGAAGTATATGGGTACTTACCTATGTATATGTGTGTATATATGAGAGTATATGTGCCCGCTACCTGCTGTCCACATGCGTATGTAGGAGCGTGCTGCTGTGTATATGTCGATGTATGTGTTCACGAATATAGGTATCTGTGCGCATGTGCTGGCATATATGCATGGGAATGCAAGTATGTCTGAATCAATATACGCATGTAGGCCCATGTATACGCCTGCATGGGTATATGCGTGTCGATGTGTGTGTGTGTCTGTATGTGCGCATCCATGCTTACGCGCACATACTCAATTTAACACCTTAAGGAAAATTTGAGGTAAGCAGGAGCAGCGTGGGTGTATATGCATGCATGTACGCATATGTGCATGTGTTTACATGCCATGGCGGAGATGTATGTGTGCATGTGAACGTTTCTTTAAGTATACGTGTGTGCATGTATGCGCTCGCAGGCTAACCCTCTCCAAGCACTTAACAACAAAGAAAAATCAAATAGATAAACCGAATTTTAGCCCCTCCTCCCGCCGCTAGGTCAAGACATACTTATCAAGAAATCATCTCACCAACGAGATGCCAACAACCTAAACATTAGGACTCAAATTTTAAAGTAACCCCCTCCTCCTACTCCCACATATCTCCCTCCCCCCTCCATGTATCCCTATGCCCTCAGCCA
>NC_136513.1:63058474-63141736 GCF_053919585.1 Euprymna scolopes | reverse complement strand
CTTTTGTTTGGGTCTTGTTGATGACCCTGGTTTGGATTAAAGGCTACTTGAGTAGCTTGCTTAACGAAGCAGGCGGAAGAATAATGGAGATAGGCTATTCCCTTGGAAGATTCCTCTTCTGATTTTAATGTTAGGGATTTTTAATTTCATTAGTGCAGTTTAATAGCATGGTTGTTGCCACATGTTTATAGGTAGAGCCATGGTCTCTGATTACTGAATTGATCCTAAATTGATGTGAGATACACTGTTATATGCTTTTTGGTAATCAATCCCAGCCATATTTAGGTTCCTCTGCCTTTTCCTACAGCTCTTAATGTTTGGTTTCTGTATGTTATTCTGCACAGTGTTAACATTTTCCTCATTTTAGTATCCAGTCTGTTTCTGCTTTTTTGTGGCCAGTCAACAATGCCAAAACTGTATGTTATCACGGGCATGGTTAGTTGGTTAATCATAGTTATCGGTTTACATATATGTGCATGTGTTGTGATACTTACTTTGTGTAACATTATTGCTAAAAATACAATCATCGTAACTCGATCTTCTGACATTGTAATTGCTGCACCCAGAGCAATGCCATCAGCTACAAAGAAAGAGAAAAAAGCATTTTGTTTTCATATGAACTCCATAGAGTTTCTTGTTTTTTTTTGGGTTTTTTTTCAGATTTTAAAAAATTGTTTTTACAATTTTGTCATAATGAAGTAATTTTTAATTTATTTATTTATATTTTTCATGATGATTATTTTTCTAGTGAAAAAAAAAATAATCCATATTTTTTTTTTGCTAGAAATATTAGAAAACAAAAAGAACATTTCACAAGTTTGAACCTTACATCAATTCTATATCAATTTGAGAAAATATATTTTTGATAAATAGAAATGTATTTTTGCAAGATAAATTTAGTGTTTTTCAAAAGTTGTGATAATTATTTTGTTCCTTTTCAAAATTAATATTTTCTGTGCAATAGTAATTAGAATTTCAATTTTTATTGTTTGAAGAAATGTTTAACATTTATTTAACATGCAACAGAAATCAGTTTTTTAATTTAGCAATTTTTTTAGGTCAAATTTATTTTTTAAAAGTAAATTTTACCCCCAAAAATTGCTAAATAAAAACAGATTTCTTTTGTGTGTTCAACAAATTGCAATCCATTTCTTTATGGCCATCTCTGAAAATATGTATGAATTTGAAACAAACAAGATGGCCGGTATTTGCCAGACAGAGAAAATGTTTATTTTGCATTCATGCAGTGTGTACATACTAGTAAGCAGCTGTGAAGGGATCAAAGTGTACAAACATAAAAGACTAATTTGCTCATTTCTTGTTTGCCAGTCTTCTTGGGGTAAATGTATCAGCTGCTGCAATCAGGTATGTGACTGTTGTTTATGATTAAGAAGGATTGCCACTGATGTGAAAGTGGTTCTCACTCACATTTATAGGCAAATCTACTTGTTACTGTCAGTTGTCACCAAAGTATTGTTGGCCAGTCAGTGTGTCGATATCTCAGCTAAAAATTATTACCTGAGAATAGCTGAGTCATCATATAATTTTATACATAATGAAATAAATTCTTTAAAAATTTATTTTGGCATATTCAGTAAATACTGTTTTGACCTTAACTCAGCCAAAAATTATCATCTGAGGATGATTGAGTGTTAGATTATGATCATTCAGTTAAACAGCTTTTAGAAATTCTAAACTAACCCTGACCTCTGAGCAGATATTTATCCCTCATCCTCTTAAATCCATCCTTATCATTTCCCTCCTAGGTTTTGACTAAGAACATAAATAATCCAGCATGGCAACCGAACTTCAATATGGTAGATAAACAAACACTTATCTTACTCCAATGCTGTCTCTAATCTTTTCTGCCTGTCCATACAAATTGCTACTACTAATTTAGACATACACATACATGAACTCTTTCTCTTTCTACAGGGATGTCTACTCATTAATTTACGTCTCAGCACAGTAACCCCTCCCAATACTAACCCTTTCTCTATAGAAGACTACTAACGAAGATGATCAATGAAGCTATTATTTAATGTTGTAATGAAACTCCTTTTGTCTTTATTTCTACAGGCCTTCCTCTATAAACTGACTATTATCTAAATTGCTTTACATTTTTGTACTTACTAACTCTTTCAATGTGAACATACCATCAAAGTCTCAATGTTTTGTACACATTTCTTTGTGCTGTCCAGACTTGATCTTCTTTTGAGACCATCAGAACTAAGCCTGTTTTTTAAAATTCTCATTACACATTGTATCATTCTTATATAATTTCCCTCCATGTATCATATGTCCTCAACCCTTGATGGCCAGGTTTCATACATACATCATCACACTGCATACACATGCCTGATAGACTCTTCCCTTGATCAACAGTGGTAAAGCTTTACTGGTTAGTAAAAGTTCCCCAAACTTACTTTATCAACTCCTAATTGTTGCAATTTACTCTAGCAGCTACTCTTTCTTGTGCTCCAATGATATCACCCAGCTAACAAAACTTCTGAACAGTTTGATATTCCAATATACTTTCTCTACATCAGAATTTTCATTAATCTCCATTGTTTTTCACTTCTTGCACACAAAGTTGTTATCCTCTATCAATCTACATGTAATTCCACTTTGCATTTCTTGTGTGCCCAATGCTTATTCTTACAATCTATTGAATCTAAAAAAAATTAGTTGTTTTCGACTCTCTACAAATTGAACAGGTAAAGGTTTTCTCCTTTCTGAATCAATTTGGTCTTTGTTAAATTGATGATCACACTTTTACACTGTTTCATCGGCAGGCACTAAACCATTAGCATAAAGTATCTTTTTGGACAACCTATACCTAACTCCCTGGACTAAAATAAAACAAAAAACAGCAGAATCAGTACAAATATCTGATGTAGTCACACTTTAAAATGGCCTGTTAATTTTAACACAACTTCAAGTATATCTGCATTGTATTTGTTTGCTCTAGTTTACACAAAGCCTACCAGACAGCATCAACACTGAAAGCAATTTCATTGTTCAGGAATGACATTTTTTGTTTTTATGCGAAAAAAATGTTCATGTTTATAAATACAATGCATGTTGTCTGTTTTATATCAGGTTAGAAAAATCAATGGTTAAAAAATGATCGATTTTAGTGTATGACCCCCCCATTGTCCCTTAAAATTCTAAAATATAATTTCCTTATGTATTATTCAATTTCAAACATAAAATCTTTAAAAATTAAACTTTAGATTCAGTTAAAGTTTAAATTGTGGTAAAATAACTTTCAACCTTTGAAAAGCATATTTTTCATCAATGAGCATTTGGACATTGACATTTGGGTTTGAGGGAGCAGTATAATGGTTAGGGCAGCAAAAATTTGTTTTCACAATTCAATGAGTATCTGATATTGTGGCAGGGAAAAAATTAAAGCTTGTGATATTTGTGTATAACAATGGATCAATTAGATGGTAGATATGTGGAACACGGGAATCAAAAATCACCCAAGTAAGCAATAAACTGTAGAGGAAAGGGATGCTATATCTGGCACAGTAAGGAGGAGAAGTGAGCGACAAAAACCAAATATTATCAACATTTGTATTACTTTGAATGGCATTTTAAATGAGTGAATGAAAAAATATAACTAAATCCAAATTAAAATTCAATAGAAAGGGATGAAAACAGAAAAAGTTTTACCAGCTGCATGAATCACTAATCCAATTGTGGCTGTGATTTTATTTCGATTCTGACCCGATGGACTATGCTCAACATCTGAAAGAAAAAGTTTCATCATATTTTTATATTTTCATGTTTCTTTAAAAATAAAAAAAGATCAAAAAAAGGGAAAATTTATTTCATTTGAGACAGAAAAAATGTTTTTGTAGATTTTCAATTATTTGAACAAGAAAACTTTTTAAAAGTAATATCTTTCTTTATATAACATAAATATCAGGTACAGACATCAGCAAAATTACAGGTAAAATGCATATTAACCACTAGCTGACATTTTTTTTTGCATTTATGTGCATGCACACACTTAATACAGAAAACAATATCAGGTTGGAACGTTAAATATTTTGATTTCAATTCTAGCTGATGACACCAACCCATTTTTTTATGTCTTTGTATAATAAAAAAAAAAAAAAAAATATGTAAATTTTACTCGCGGTTTTGAATTTTTAAATACAAAGACAAACCTAATATCTTTTCTTTTTTACAATCTTATATTTTTTACGATTTCATATATATTTTTAAGACGGAGGGTGTGGAAAATAATATACGGAATACGGACTGTGCTGAAATAATATTATTTAGAAAGCCATTCTTAATATGGGGTGGGGAAGGTATTTTTTAAACTAATCTGTACTTTTACCCAACAATTAAATATTAAATAACATTTAGAAAGCCATTCATAATATGGGGAGGGTAGGGCATGTTTTTAATATTCTTTACTTTCTCCTAACAATTTAAAATAATTGTCTCAGTCATGAAGAACTTCTCCACCACCAACTGAGAACAAAAGTGAATTGTAGCATCATAACAGATACTACACTGAGTTATTAAATCTTTTATTCAGACAAAAATAAACATGAACAAAAAACTTTGGGACAAGACCAACTCAAAAGGGGGGAAAAAGAGGGTCGTTGGTCATCCTTGTCCCTCTAGAACTAAACAAAAGTTTCTCTTAGCTAGGATCTTCTTTCACCATAATACCGCATTCACCCTTTCGTACTGGGGGACGTCCTACTTAGAACCCAATTTATAAAACATTTTTTATTAGTGTGTAAAAACAAAAAAGAACAATTAAGGTAATATAATAATTCATTTGTATCCAGAGTGGGGGAAGAAAAAATACAAGCAATCCAGTTGATAGACCGCCTGTTCCACTTCGGTTTGTAAAG
Organism: Euprymna scolopes; assembly: GCF_053919585.1. NCBI lineage: Eukaryota > Metazoa > Mollusca > Cephalopoda > Sepiida > Sepiolidae > Euprymna > Euprymna scolopes. The sequence goes on along the minus strand of NC_136513.1, from coordinate 63,136,850 downwards.
GAACCTGAGCTCCTGCGGGCCAGTCTCTAAGTGGGGATGCTCTCTAGATGGGACGAAATGGAGAAAAGAAAATTTTTGGGTGATTGATTTCTTTCTCTCCAAGATGGGTGAAATTTAGAGGGAGGCGTGAAAAGAAAAAATTGCAGTTAGGAGGGGAGTAGGGATTTTGGAGGTTGCCTAATCGGGGAAAGGGTGGAGCACTCACTCGGCTAGCTAAAAGGCTAAAGATAAAGTTACACTTGGTGGAACTGCGCGTTCCACACCTAGGCGGGGAACACGTATTCAAATTTGGCTCCTTTTCGTACACACAGACTTGCTACATGTATTCGTCTTCTGTCAAATGCCGCGCGATGCAGCCTTCTTTTATCACATCTGATCTTCACCTGTAGTTGGTGTTTAAAGAAAGCGATCAGATCCTGATCAGAAAAAGACCCCCACCCCTGGCCACCCTGCAGACGCGATGTCCAAATCACCATTCTTGCCACAGCCAGGATCGTAATGTAAATCATTTGTCCTTCCCTGTCCTACTGCAGTTTAGCCAAAAGACCAAGTAAGCAATTAGTTCACTACCAGGTATTTTCTCCTCCTTAAAAAACAAATGGAGGGGGGGAGATAAGGTCGCTGGACTGCTGAGAAAAAGCTAGGTAGGTTTCTCCCATGTATTATCTCTATTTTTGTTTAGTATTAGTTAAAATTAAGTATCCGTTTCTCAATCCGATTTCTTGATTAGTCTATAGTAAAGCAAGTGTTGCCTAATCACTAACTGCACTTTTGAGATATTTATTTTTTTAGTAGCATGAATTTTAAATCAGGTACTTCTACAGTGTAATACTCCTAAAAAAAAAATAAAAACAATTTATAATGAAACCATTTATTTTGAAAAACTGCAGAGTCATTTTCCAAAAGTGACGTCATAGTGTTGATGATAGTGGTGAGTGGAACAAGTAGCATTACGTTGCTATTAAAAGTACTCTGGAAGCCGCCAGGGATTACCAAACCTTCTTTTTTTTAGGTGAGGGTGGAGTGTGGTGAATTAGTGTCCGTTCATTCTCCCAAGCACTACCACCACTTTTTCTGTTTATGGAGAGAGGGTCGCTGAAATGTTGCATCAGAACAGATACTGCACTTTGATCTTAGCAAAAAGGCCAAATAAGCATAATATAGTTTCCTACCAGGCATTATTTATTCCTTAAAAAAGAATACAAAATAACTGACACAGAATATATTTTAAAAGTGGGGGAGAGTAAGTCCCAGAAATGGTTGAAGCAGTTTATGATCTCAAAATTACTTTATTTCACATATATTTTCAATAGTGAAGAGTGGGTGGGCGAATATGGTATCGGGGGGGGGGGGGGCTGACATACAGAATACAGACCATGCTGATATAATAACGTTATTATTTAAAAAGCCATTCATAATATGGGGAGGGTATGCTTTTAACTATTCTGTACTTTCACCTAACAATTTAATAAATAAAAAACTGACAGAATACAGACCGTGCTTAAATAACATTATTTAGAAAGCCATTTTTAATATGGAGAAGAGGAAGCTATTTTTTTTTTTTTTACACAGGCATCACCACTTAGTAAGGTCCAGAGACCACTCGAGGATAAGGGTTAAGAGTGTACAGTAGTCAATTGGACAATATAGTAATCGTTAGTAATGGAAATTCGGTAAATTTGTTAACTTATATGGAATGGCTCATCAAAAACTTGTTTATGTTGGATTTCAAGTCCAACATAAACAAGTTTTTGATGAGCCATTCCATATAAGTTAACAAATTTACAACCATATTGTAGTCAGCTGGAAAGCAGGAAACTGGAAGACAATTCCACAGGCATGCAGTTCTAAGAAGGAAGCTTTTTTCATGGAATCTACATTTAGGTTTAGGCACAGATAAAGAATGGGGGAAATTATTGATAGTGTTTTAGTTAGACAAGTGTTTCTTGTAAAGTTTGGTGAGGGGGTACCATAGATTGAAGCTCAGTCGAGCACTTGCCATGAAAATAACGATACATCAGAGACAAACTCGCAACATCTCTTCTGTGGGATAGAGGTTGCAGGGAAGAGAAAAGGACATCTCCTATGAGGCTACGAAGTCTATTTTGAACTCTATCAAGGCAGGATAAGTCCTTTCTAGCAGCTGCTGCCCAGATGTGGCAACAGTATTTCATCCTTGGACGTACCTGGCTCTTATATAGATAAAGAATTGCATCAGCAGTGGGAAATCTACTGGATCGATAGAAGGATCTCACCATTTTTTCAGTGGCCTTGGCAACAGATTTGATGTACGTGTTCTATTTAAGAAGCTTGTCAAAACATGAGGCCTCCCCAAGACGAGTCATTCATTTCAATTGATGCCAGATGGGGATCAGAATGTTGATGTAAAGATAGAAGCTTAGTTTTTTTTGTTTTTTTTACGTGGGGGTCACCACTTATCAAGGCCCAGGAGCCACTCGGGGATAAGGGTTATTGTGTGTACAGTAATCAATGGGATAGTATCGTAGTAATAGTTAGTATTGGGGATTTGATAAGGTGTCATTACTTAAGGGGGCGGTTAATCAGGAATTTGTTTGTGTTGGACTTGAAGACATCCAAGTTGAAGTCGGGGGAGAAACAGGCAAGCGGCAGAGAGTTCCACAGCTGTGCAGTTCTAAGAAAGAAGCTTTGTTCATGGAATCTATGTTTTGATTTAGGCATGGATAAAGAGTGGAGAAAATTATTGACAGTGGTTCCAGCTAGTCGGGTGTTTTTCATGAAAGACTGGCGAGGGAAGACCAGAGAATGGAGCTCAGACGAGCACTTACCATGGAAATAATGATCAAACAGAGACAGGCTTGCAACATCTCTTCTGTGGGAGAGGTTATAGGGAAAAGAAAAGGGCATCCCCCACCAAGCCACAAAGTCTATTTTGTACTCTGTCAAGGCAGGATAGGCTGTTTTTAGCAACTCCTGCCCAGATGTGGCAGCAATACACCATCCTTGGATGTACTTGGCTTTTATATAGATAGAGAATTGCATCATTAGTGAGATATCTTCTGGAGCGGTAGAAAGATCCCACCATTTTCCCAGCGACCTTGGCCATAGACTTGATGTATGTGTTCCATTTCAGATCAGGAGTAAAGGTCAAACCCAGAAGCTTATCAAAACATGGGGCCTCCCCTAGACGAGAGCCATTCATTTCAATCGATCAGATGGAGATCAGAGCATTTATGATGTAATGATAGGAGCTTGGTCTCAGATGCATTAAAGGTAACCAGCCACCTCTTCCGCACCTGAACCACGCGCTCAAAATCTGAGGAGAGAGAATCAGAGAAAACATTGTCATTTACGGCCTTTGATGTGTTGCCATAGATAGTCGTGTCATCAGCATAGATATCAACAAATGATTTTAGTATGTGTTTTGGGAGATCATTGATGTAGATCAAGAAGAGAGTTGGGCATAGGATGGACCCCTGAGGGACTCCAGCATTAATACTGTGGGCCTCTGATTTCTGCCTTATCAACCACTACTCTTATGAGCTTAGAGAGAAATGATTTAATGATAGAGAAAACATTTCCAGTTATACCGTAGCTGGAAATCTTGTGAAGTAGACCTTTATGTCATACCTTATTGAAGGACTTTGATATGTCAAAAGCAATTGCCCTGGAAATGAAGCCTTTGTCGAGAGATTTACTAATTCTATGTGATATAACTTTTAGCATGCCTGCTGTAGATCTAGCAGAACGGAAACCATATTGCGTGTCACTAAGAAGGTTATTTCTGCTGAGGTGGTTGACTACTTCTCTATTTAATATGGATTCCAACAACTTACTCAGGCCACTCAGGAGACTTATTGGTCTGTATTGAGAGGGAGATGACTTATCACCTGAATTCTTAAATACAGGGCATACTGATGAGGTTTTCTAGGGAAAGCACTTCTCCTTAAGGCAACGCTTAAACAGTTTGGTAAGTATGGGGGCAAGTTCTGGTTGTAGCTTTTTCAACACTATAATTGGAATGCCGTCAGGACCCGTTGCTTTACTGGAATCAAAGTTCTTGATTAGCTTGGCGACATCATGCACAGATATTTGTATGTTACATAGCGTGTTGTGTGTTATAGGAGGAAATACAGGGAGTTGATGGCCTTTGTTGCATAGTTCATGGCAAATGGTTAGGCCTTGTCGGATGCTGATGAGATGACCTCTGGACAATTGATAATGGTTGGGATAGAACGCACGCTTCTGTTCAGGATCCCATTTGCTATTTGCCAGACCTGGTGGGAACCAAGCCGCTGCTCAGCTGCTTTGGATTTAACGGATTGAGCATATAGGTCTCTTACATGTTTTATTACTCTTTTACAGTGGTTGCTGGTGGTCCTGAAAGCAGCTTTAGTCTCAGTACATCTATTACGTTGGTAGCTATAGAAAAAGTAATTTCTGTGTGCAATGGCAGCAGCACATTCAGGGGAGAACCATGGCTGGCTGTTAGGGTTTTGTTGGAATTTTTTGGATGGTGTGAATTGGTTTATGCCTACAAGTAACCATTCGGTCAGGTCTGATACTATAGAGGACACATCCTTTTTAAACATGGAATGGAGAGGTAGATCAGATATGAATGTACGGAAGTTATCCCAGTCAGCCATAGAGTATCGGTGGAGAGGTATGTCTGTAGACTTATTATATTTCATTTTTATCTTAACTGATACAACGGAGTGGTCGGAGGATCCCAGAGGAGATAAAACGGCACATGAGCATAGCTCAGGGGAAGTGGAGAGAAAAAGGTCTAGAAGGCTTGCATACGGACCGGTAGTATCGGGCACATGGCTGGGTTCGCGAACAATCTGAGTGAGGTCATAAGCAATGGCAAAATCATGACAGAACCTCCCCTCATCGTCTGTCTTATCTGAATGGGTCAGCCATTCCATGTTATGGACGTTGAAGTCACCACAGATATGGATGTTAGCTGAGGAATGTGCAGACAGGATGTGGTCAATTTTCTCAGATTGACTCTTAAAGATAGTAACTCCGCTGTTATGGGGCCGACAGAGTGCAAATATAAATGCAGTGGTGTAAGCAAGTGCAACCCGGAAGCACATATAGGGTAAATTAGGATCTTCTCTAGAGATATCCCTACCACACGAGAAGCCATCTTTAATGTAGGCACATATTCCATGCCCATGACGATCTTGGGGGTCAGATTTAGCTGTTAAGTTAGAGTATCCGTTAATTATGAACTCATCTAGGGAAGTGGTTTCACTTAGAAAGAATATGTCTGGTTTCGTCTCCTGTAATTGGGTTTCAACCTCTGGAAGGTTGGAACGTAGATCCCTGATGTTGGAGAAGGAGACCTGGTAGTAGGGGTCTACGTTGGAAGATGGGGTTCTAGGTTTATTCAAGTTTTTTTTCTGGAGATAATTCATGTTGAGGTTTTGGGATTTGTGGAACAGGTCGGTATACTTGGTTAGAGCAGTACAGAGAGGGAAAGTAAGAGAGAAAAAGACAGGAATTTTTTTTTTTTGTAGCACACAAAAAGGTAAAGCCGTAACAATTACCCACTAGTATGACATCGAGAGGCCCCACCAGAGACTACTGCATGGTCCAGAATCCATTCACCAAATGGCAATACAGCAGTCCCAATACTTTGTGCCTGCTGATAGGACAGCCTCCTTAGTGGTTAATCCAAGGTTCGGGTCCCTGACTATCAGGCAGATAACGTCAGCCCAGACAAAACTTTCACCTCCAGCACCCTTACTAGTGACATGGCCACAAGGATAGACATAAGGATAGAAAATTTCCGACATCTCAGACTACTGTTCACCAAGTACTACCGACTTTTAAAGCAGCTTTTTCTTCACCCTTTGTCAGAAAAATCATTCATTTGAATGAGGACTGAGGGACAAAAAAGGAGAAGCGAGAGTTACTGGAGCTGCCGATAACACATCCACTGTATTATCTACTCTCCAGCTTGTTTAAAGTATTCAGATGGGCAACACCTGGACTATAGGATGCAGCAGAACTTCCACACCATATCTTATCATGGCCATGATGGCAATAAATAGTCAGAGACAGTTAAAGAGTTATGATAAAAGTTTGTGTTTGCTGAAGTTATTCAAAACTGGCAAATGTTTCCCTAGCATGAAAATATAGGAAACAGTGATCTCATCTGTTATGCCAAAACTCAGTAATTTACACAACTCCTTATTTCTCCTCAACAAATAGAATGCTGTCACCTGCTTTGCACGTGTATCGTAAAAAACTGACAAAAGAAAAACCAGTCAATTTTGAGGTTTTTCGTTTATCTATGACTATTCTCATCCAAATCATGCCTATTTAATGAAATCATTCAATTTTTAATGGGATTAAGCGTTATTCATAAATGATTCATTTTGAATAAAAATTCCTTAAATTGATTTAAAAGCTCTGACAAAATAAAGTTGTCATCCTTCACTACCAGAGCCATAAAATTCTCAAAGCAGATTATGTCTGTCTAAATTATGCAATAACAAGATATCACATTACCAGTTCATTTTAACCATATTCAAAATATCTAAGGGTTTTCCATTTTCCAAAAAAAAGACAGAATAAAACTCCACTCTATCTCCAGCGGGATGAGGAGTTAGTGTTACTTACCTGATATTGAATGTGCATGCCCTCCCCCACATAATTGATCAATTAGAAGCATTGTGATAAACCCAGCAACCAGTGCAACTCCGATGAGGCTGTGAACATTAACAGCAGCTTCATGCCCATGATGACTTTCATGTTCCAAGTGGTGATGCTGGCTGTGTGGCTCCTGTGATTGGGCATTGGCATGATCAGAATGCTCTTTCACATTCATTTTCTCCAAACGATGAACTAGAAAAGATAAAAGAAAAACATTTTGTCATTGTATTTATGCAAAGTTAACAGTCTTAACCTGATGTACATCAAATGCTCTTTGAACACTAGCAAGTTTTAAGGGTGAAATTTTAAACATTTTTTCTGTAAAATAAAATTTTATAAATACACATGTCATCTATTTGTTTACAATGAAAATTACTCTTATCTTTAGATCAGGAGGAAATGACAAACCCAGGAGCAAAGGACAAACCCAGTTCTAGTTGGGAATAATTTTCACCTTACCAACATGACGATGGGGAGCAACATATTTTACATATGATATATTTACTATTCATACCCAGCATTGTTAAGAGTTTTTGTATATTCATTTTTGTATGGATGCATTTTTTGTTTATTTAACAATGTTTTTTTTTGTTTTCAATAAATGATATTTTTGTCACATAAATTATTTAAATCACCATGCATTCCAAACCATCAAAGAAATCTTTCCAAAGTACAAAATTGTTGTTGAACTGTTTTTTTCAAATGGTTTTCTATTAAAATGTTAGGTTAAATGTGGAAGAGGAGTTTATATATGCAAGAAAGACCGTAGATAAATCTACTAAAAAGCATGTTTTTTTTTTTAATATTGAAGAAATAACGTAGATAAATCTACTACACAGCATAGTTTTTTTTTTAATATTGAAGAAATAACGTAGATAAATCTACTACACAGCATTGTTTTTTTAATATTGAAGAAATAACGTAGATAAATTTACTACACTGCATTGTTTTTTTTAATATTGAAGAAATAACGTAAATTTACTACACAGCATTGTTTTTTTTAATATTGAAAAAATAACTTAGATAAATTTACTACACAGCATTGTTTTTTTTAATATTGAAGAAATAACGTAAATTTACTACACAGCAATTTTTTTTAATATTGAAGAAATAACGTAGATGAATCTACTAAAAAGCATTGTTTTTTTTAATATTGAAGAAATAACATAGATAAATTTACTACACAGCATTGTTTTTTTTAATATTGAAGAAATAACGTTGATAAATTTACTACACAGCATTGTTTTTTTAATATTGTAGAAATAACGTAGATAAATTTACTACACAGCATTGTTTTTTTAATATTGTAGAAATAACGTAGATAAATTTACTACACAGCATTGTTTTTTAAATATTGTAGAAATAACGTAGATAAATTTACTACACAGCATTGTTTTTTTAAATATTGTAGAAATAATGTAGATAAATCTACTACACAGCATTGTTTGTTTAAATATTGAAGAAATAACGTAGATAAATTTCCTACACAGCATTGTTTTTTTAATATTGAAGAAATAACGTAGATAAATTTACTACACAGCATTGTTTTTTTTAAATATTGTAGAAATAACGTAGATAAATCTACTACACAGCATTGTTTGTTTAAATATTGTAGAAATAACGTAGATAAATTTACTACACAGCATTGTTTGTTTAAATATTGAAGAAATAACGTAGATAAATCTACTACACAGCATTGTTTTTTTTAAATATTGAAGAAATAACGTAGATAAATCTACTAAAAAGCATTGTTTTTTTTAAATATTGCAGAAATAACGTAGATAAATTTACTAAACAGCATTGTTTTTTTAATTATTGAAGAAATAACGTAGATAAATCTACTAAACAGCATTTTTTTTTAATATTGCAGAAATAACGTAGATAAATTTACTACACAGCATTGTTTTTTTAAATATTGAAGAAATAAGTAGATAAATCTACTACACAGCATTGTTTGTTTAAATATTGAAGAAATAACGTAGATAAATCTACTACACAGCATTGTTTTTTAAATATTGTAGAAATAACGTGGATAAATTTACTACACAGCATTGTTTTTTTTAATATTGATGAAATAACGTAGACAAATCTATAACGATGTCGGTACCTGCACTTGCATTCCCACCGTTACAACCACACCGGACACACTGGGCGTCCTTAACCTCGTCCGATTCCACCCGATGTGGCAGGTGTCCTTTGATCGTACCTTGTCTCGTTACAAGTTGGCCTGTTGATCGTCCTTACTCATTGTGTTTTCATGGAGGGGCGCTTTTCCTCTCAATCGAATCGTCTTTCTTTCCATGTGTAGGTAGCTCCGGATACATCAATCACTCCGCTGGTCCTTGCGGCTTGCTGAGTCCTCACCACAACAAACAGAACTCCGGGTTATAACAGTAAAAAACTATTTATTGTTTTCATTACTTCATAACAACTACTGTCTAATTTGAGGCGACTGACTATAGCAGTGAACGATGTAAGACCAGACCAGGAAAGTCCCAGAGTTCCCATTAACACAGGCTAGTTCCCATCATAACATCAGGCCCTGAAGGGCTCCCAAATTGAGAGCGCTTGACTAGCCCAGCCGTTTGGTTTGCTGGCTACGATTCTTCTCCGTTTAGAATTCCTTTTTCTAAATCCAACCCCTTTTGCCTCACCTCTCCTTAAGAGAGTGGTTACAAACACCTTTCTTTCTTCCTCTTAGAGCTTAATTCTACCAAACCTCAACCCCCATTTGCACTGAGGTGTTTCTACTTATCAAATGAGGGGTGATTAGTCACTCCAAGTCGAACAATGCTTGGCAGTGACCCTCACCCTCCGACCCCTACCCCAAGCTGTCAGCTTAAGATACTTGGGTTTCTTTCATATCACTCAACAGAGGGTTTAAAAACAACCTTTTCGTTGTTAACAGATGTATAACAACAATAAGATAAGAACAATTATCATTTGTTTTTCTCTTTCTGACAAAATCCCATAGACATTTTCTGTTCAAACCATCATTATCATCATCATTAGAATTCAGCCGTGTGAATTCCTCTGAATTTGTGTCGACCAGCGAGGTCACTCAGCATTGCCTGGTCCCCATCGGGTCACATCTCACCCCCTACCTGTTTGTCCTTTACTTTGTAAATGCCACCCTAGCCCCAACACGACATCAACACCCCCTCTTCTTACATCTCTTCCTCTTTTTGAAAAACAAGACCATCTCTTTTGACATGTGGACAATTCCAAATCTGTCTCCCTTTTTTTTTTTAGGCAACAACATCTGTTTTGTATCTAACAAGCTTATAATGACACATCGGCGGCTGGTCCTGTTTTCATAGCTAAGGTTTTGCATTTCTCTGCACTCCTCCACTCCCATCCTGTCCGGTCAAACAACCCCTCTCACTGCAATATGCCCCTCGTTGCATGCATTCATGACACCAATTGGTGTCATAAATCTACTACACAGAATTGTTTTTTTAAATATTGAAGAAATAATACAGCATTTTTTTTTTAATATTGAAGAAATAACGTATATAAATATACCACACGGAATTGGTTTTTTTAATATTGAAGAAATAATGTAGATAAATTTACTACACAGCATTGTTTTTTTTAATATTGAAGAAATAACGTAGATAAATCTACTACACAGCATTGTTTTTTTAAATATTGAAGAAATAACGTAGATAAATTTACTACACAGCATTGTTTTTTTAATACTGTAGAAATAACGTAGGTATCTAGTACACAGCATTGTTTTTTTAAATATTGAAGAATTAACGTAGATAAATCTACTACACAGCATTGTTTTTTTTAATACTGAAGAAATAACGTAGATAAAAAATAATGCTGTGTAGTAGATTAAATATTTAAGAAATAATGTAGATGAATCAACTACAGATTGTTTTTTTAATATTGAAAAAATAACATAGATAAATCTACTACACAGCATTATTTTTTGAATATTGAAGATATAATGTAGATAAATCTACTACCCAGCATTAAAGAAATAACAAACCGGCATTGTTTTTTTTTTAAATATTAAAGAAATAACGTATATAAATGTACTACACAGCATTTTTTTCATACTGAAGAAATAACATAGATAAATTTAGTACATACCATTGTTTTTTTAAATATTGAAGAAATAACATATAAATCTACTAAACAGCATTATTTTTTTTAATATTGAAGAAATAACATATAAATCTACTAAACAGCATTGTTTTTTTTAAATATTAAAGAAATAACATATATAAATCTACTAAAAAGCATTGTTTTTTTTTTAATATTGAAGAAATAACATAGATGAATCTACTACACAGCATTGTTTTTTTTAAATATTTAAGAAATAACATATATAAATCTCCTACACAGCATTGTTTTTTTTTTAATATTGAAGAATTAGCATATATAAATCTACTAAACTGCATTGTTTTTTAATATTGAAGAATTAACATATATAAATCTACTAAACTGCATTGTTTTTTAATATTGAAGAATTAACATATATAAATCTACTACACAGCATTGTTTTTTTTTTTTTAATATATCAGAAATGACGTGCATAAATCTACTACCCAGAATTGTTTTTGTTTAAAATTGCTGAAAATCGTAAATAAACCTACTACACAGCATTGTTTTTTAATACTGAAGAAATAACGTAGATAAATCTACTACACAGAATTGTTTTTTAATATTGAAGAAATAATGTAGATAAATCTACTACACAGATTTTTTTTTTAATATTTAAGAAATAATGTAGATAAATCTACAACCCAGCATTGTTTTTTTTAAGATTGAAGTAATAACATAGATCTATCTACTACACAGCATTGTTTTTCTCAAATATTTAAGAAATAACGGAGATAAATCTATTACACAGAATTGTTCTTTTTTATATTGAAGAAATAACGTAGATAAATCTACTACACAGAATTGTTTTATTTTTATTTTGAAGAAATAATGTAAATAAATATACTACACAGCATTGTTCTTTTAATATTGAAGAAATAACGTAGATGAAAAAAAAAACAATTTGTGTAGTAGATTTATCTACGTTATTTCTTACATATGAAACAAAAGCAATGCTGTGTAGTAGATTTAATATTTAAGAAATGTAGATAAATCTACTACACAGCATTGTTTTTTTTTTCAATATTGCTGAAAAAACGTAAATAAATCTACTACAAAGCATCCTTTTTTATATTGAAGAAATAAGAAAGATAAATCTACTACACAGCATCGGTTTTGAAAATATTGAAGAAATAACGTAGATAAATCTACTATACAGAATCGTGTTTTTAAACGTTGAAGAAATAACATATAAATCTACTAAACATCATTGTGTTTTTTAATATTGGAGGAATAATGTAGATAAATCTACTACACAGCATTGTTTATTTAATATTTAAGAAATAACATAGATAAATCTACTACACAACATTGTTTTTTTTTTTAAATATTGAAGAAATAACGTATAGAAATTTACTACACAGCATTTTTTCTTAATATTGAAGAAATAACGTAGATAAATCTACTACACAACATTGTTTTTAATATTGAAGAAATAACGTACATAAAGCTACTACACAGCGTTGTTTTTTAAATATTGAAGAAATAATGTAGATAATCTACTACACGGAATACTTTTTTTTTAATATTGTAGAAAAAACGTAAATAAATCCATTTCATGACCTTCACCTTCACCGAGGTGCACAACTTAAATGACCTTCACCAAGGTGCACGACTTATATGACCTTCACCTTCACCGAGGTGCACGACTTGACACACAAAAAAAATACAACTTAATCAACTGCTAATGCACACGTCACTGTAACGTCCAATGACAACAACAACCTTCTCACTCGACCTGCCTTTTATACCACTCTCTCAATCCCTCCTCTTGCACATGCGCCCGGAGATTCCTGACAACCTCGAGACTTCCGTTTATAAAAACCCAAGTTTTGTTGTCGCGCATGCCTACACAAGGCACAAACACGTGGGCGTTTGTTTTGTTGGTAAGTACTACACTCCCCCCTGATCTGATGATTACAGAGTGCACTCCGGGGGTGGCCTCTTAGTCTGCTGGATTCTGCGACGAGTGGTATTTACAATCTCGGATTCAGGTTCTGGTTGTGGTAGTGGTTATGGTTCTAATCCTGCCTGATCTGACGAACTACAACTACCACTCTCTTGCTCGGTGACCTCACTTATCAGCAGCTCATCATCTGATGATTCATCGCTCTCTGTAGTTGTGGGATGTACTTCACTAGCTGGGTGAAGATCGCGCACATGGTGTGGGATTCTATCAACAAGGACCGACTGCTGGCTAACCACTTCAGATATTCGTTCTCACTTGAACTTGGTAGTGCACCGGTTTCCAGGGGGTCTTACCCAAACTGGATCCTCTACCTTGTATTTGTCATGACTCTCCTCGTCGATTGGCTGGACAGTGTCAATGCCCTTTATCCTAACACGGTATGTGTGTATGGCATTGGTCGGTGCTGTTGTTAGTGTCTTACAATCCTTTGGTGTGATATTATACCAATACGTGGCCTCCGTAATGGTGCATTGCTTTATGGCAGCAATTCTCTTGATGCTGCAATGGCTCCTCTCAACAATGCCATTCCCTGATGGCACATGAGCACATCGCAGTCGTAGTCGGACACTCCACTCATTCAACAACTGCCGAACTTAGTGGCTACAAAAAGCAGCATCGTTGTCCGTCAATATCTCTTCCGGTGCACCTTGCTCAGAAAAGATAGATGACAGTTGGCGGACAACATTCGTCGAGTCCTGCCTGGTCATTTGCCGCTACACCAAAACAAGTGGGTCCACAGTCGATAAGGGCCAGAAAGTGTAATAATGTAATGGGTAAAATCCATCGCTACTCGTTGCCACACATGCTCAACCTCCAATCGCCCCTTCTTCCATTGCTCAGGTGCAGGATCGATAGACTGGCATGCCTCACAGTGCTTGATGATCTGCCTGACATCCGCCCTTTTCACTGCCGGGTCCGCACGCCTCGCAAAATACAAAGTTCTTTTGATACCTGGATGTCCACTCTGCACATGAATTCTTTGTATTTGGCATGAACTAATCGCGCCAACTGCGCAAGATCGAGCAGCGAACTCCACGCCTGTCTTCACAGCTTCATACCATTTGTGAGGCACACGGGTTAGTTGGTCTGCACGATTACAGTGTGATGCCACGAGCTTTACACTCACCGACAGGTCATACTCCGATATCAGACTCTTCAGGGTGTTTAGCCTCCACCGGATTAACATCTCACTGGCTGCCTTAGTGCGGACTCTCGTTCGTCCTAAAAGAGTGTCGGACACCCAGTGGTAGACGCAGAGAGAATCCGTGTACAAGCGCAACTTCTTTGACTGCCATTGCAGTGCCAGATTTAAACCCTTCACAACAGCATCCAGTTCCGCCAGGTTTATGTGTTGAGCATCGTTCACGGGTCGCAGCCAGCACGCGTCTTCGATTACGTTTCCACGTTGCTCCAATAACACTCCCAATGCCAAAGAACTAGCGTCAACCCACACATTCAGTGTCCCCATCGACACACCATTCTCCACGGGCAGGGTCCTCCTTGTTAACTCTCTCTAGAGTTTCCGTCGTCATCAGAGTTAGAAGAGCATCATCAGATACATCATCCCAACCTGTAGTTACTAAACTTGCCCTGTGTTTGATGATGCCCACAGCTACTCGGAGCCAGCCACACGCTGGTAAGTGACCAATAAGTTTCCCACACAAGGAAAAAATAGTCCACTGCGTAATAACATCAGGGATGTTTGGAATTTCACTGCCATGCCTCCATCGTAAGGTACTGTCTTTCCCGCAAACGTCCAATCCTAATACCCATGCTCCATCCCTCAGACGTTCGGGATCCTCGCACTCCAACCCGAATTGAGCTAACTTTTCTCTGACGTGCGACGCAGATTGTATATCTTCATTGACGTACACATCGTCAATATAGGCCGATGTTGCGTCCTCAGTGGTCTTTTCCTGGGTAAACACTGCATTTACAATGGTCTACATGATTTGCGGTGCCACATTCAGCCCAAAGCCAAGTCGAGTAAAGCAGTATCTCTGACCCCGGAACCACACTGTCTGGAACAGCCACAATGTCTCATCCACTCGCACCTGCAAATAAGCCTTCCGCAAGTCTACTATAGACACATTGGAGCCCTTCTGGCGCCATTCTCTCAGCTTGCTGGCGCACACTTCAGCATCGGCAGTGTACGTCTCAATGTATCTATTGAGTTCACGATAGTCCAGCACCGGACAAACTTTTGATTTGTTATGCTGGACTACCGCCATTAAGGGAATCAGACCCTTGGGTGGTCCCAGCTTATTGGGGTAGGGGATCAGCCATCCATCCTGGATCCATGCCTCAAGCTCCTTCTCGTATTCATTACGGGCCTTGTCGGGTATCGAGTATTCTGCAATGCTATTCTTGAGTTCGGTTGGCGCCCTTCCTTCTGTCCACTTCCACGATGCAGTCCATGCTTTTTGGTGATGGTCGGAGTCCACCTTAAAATTAGGCCGATCAATGTGAACTGCAGCACACACTGGGGTTTCCAAAAACCGTACAGTCCCATCTCTTCCGATAACAACTCCCCCCAGTGCCTTAATAGCATCATATCCCAACAGTACATCGAATCCCAGCAAATCCCCTCGCATCACCAGCACATTAATGTCTGTGGCCACACTAGAGTCTGTGTGGACTTTGACAGTTCCGGCTCCACAGCAAGCTTGTGTATTGCCACCTATCGTGGTTACTTTGATGTTCTGCTTTGTCCAGTTTGACACAACTTGGCACTCATGACGGTGTGTGAGCACCCGGAGTTGAGAAGAGCTGAACAAGGCACTTGGTCCACGTAAACATTTATTGTCGGTTGTGCCTCAATTAAATCTTGTCCGGGGAACAGGGCAGCACTGACGTCTTGCCCCCTGATGCATTTCCCGCACAATTTTGGGATAAATGTCCATAACTACTACATTGGAAACAGCGCAGGTGCCCCCGCCCCTTGTTAGTACAACTTCTTGCGAAATGGCCTCGCTGGCCGCAGCAGAAACATCTCTCATTGGTCGTGGGTCTTAAACTGGGACTCTTTTCAGCATTAGTCTTGGCATCATTACAACCGGTTCCCTCAGGTCCTCCTCATCTCTGATAATGGCTCGAGCGCGTTCCAACAAATGTTCTATAGGCATTACAGATACGCTGGAGGAAGCCCTCAACAGTTGCTTAACATGGGTGGGAAGGCCGACTACAAACGCATACGCCAGTGTCTGCTCTGACACTCCATTGCCAAATAGAACTGCAAGTTTCTTCAGCTCCGTGAAGAAGACGTCCACGGTTTCTCCTGGCATGAGCTTCCTAGAGGCAAATGTTTCGTAGGCCGTGCAGGGATCCATGGGAAATGCCTTGTATAAAGCATTTTTTATAGAGGTAACAGCAGCCTTCTCCACGGCACTAAGTTGCTGATACACACTCAGGGCGCCTCCAGCCAATCTCAGGGGAATCACGGTATGCACCCCCTTTACTTCACAGAGGTTGCAGATCAGCTCAACCCTTTTGACCCAGTCGACAACAGAAGTGGATCTGTCGAATTCGGGTATCAGTTTTAAATCAAACTTTGCCCCAGCCATAGTTGTCCAGGAAAAGAGACAAAATGAAATAGCCGAAATAGCTTATGACCTTCACCAAGGTGCACGACTTATATGACCTTCACCTTCACCGAGGTGCACGACTTGACACAACAAAAAAACAACTTAATTAATTGCTAACACACACGTCACTGTAACGTCCAATGACAACAACAACCTTCTCACTCAACCTGCCTTTTATACCACTCTCTCAATCCCTCCTCATGCGGATGCGCCCGGAGATTCCTGACAACCTCGAGACTTCCGCTTATAAAAACCCAAGTTTTGTTGTCGCGCATGCCTACACAAGGCACAAACACGTGGGCGTTTGTTTTGTTGGTAAGTACTACACTCCCCCCTGATCTGATGATCACAGAGTGCACTCCGAGGGTGGCCTCTTAGCATTGTTGTTTTAATATTGAAGTAATAATATTGAAGTAATAACATAGATCAACCTACTACACAGCATCGTTTTTTTTAAATATTGAAGTAGTAACGTAGATGAAAAAGAACAATTCTGTGTAGTAGATTTATCTACGTTATTTCTAACATATTAAACAAAAACAAGTAGATTTAATATTTAAGAAATAACGTAGATAAATCTACTACACAGCATTGTTTTTTATTTTTAATATATTACAAATGACGTGGATAAATCTACTACACAGCATTGTTTTTTATTTTTAATATATTACAAATGACGTGGATAAATCTACTACACAGAATTGTTTTTTTTTTAATACTGAAGAAATAACGTAGATAATCTACTACACAGCATTGTTTTTTTTTATATTTAAGAAATAACGTAGATAAATCTACTACACAGCATTGTTTATTTAATATTGAAGCTAGATAAAGCTACTACATAGCATACCCTAGATAAAGCTACTACATAGCATCTTTTTCCAAAATATTTAAGAAATAACGTAGATAAATCTACTACACAGAATTTTTCTTTTAATATTGAACAAATAACGTAGAGAAATCTACTACACAGCATTGTTTTTTTTTTTTATTATCGAAGAAATAACATAGATAAGGAGCATCGTTTTTTCAAAATATTTAAGAAATAACGTAGATAAATCTACAACACGGAATTTGTTTTTTTAATATTGAACAAATAACGTAGATAAACCTACTACACAGGATTGGTTTTTAAATATTGAAGAAATACCATAGATCAATGTACTACACAGAATTGTTTTTTTAATATTGAAGAATAGATAAAAAAAAAAAAAAACAATCGTGTGTAGTAGATTTATCTACGTTATTTCCTAACTATTAAAAAAAACAATGCTGTGCGTGGATTTAATATTTAAGAAATAATGTAGATAAATCTACTACACAGCATTGTTTTTTAATATTAAAGAAATAACGTAAATAAATCTACTACACAGCATTGTTTTTTTTTAATATTTAAGAAATAACGTAGATAAATCTACTAGACAGCAGTTTTATTTTTAATATTGAAGAAATAACGTAGAAAAATAAAACGGTGCCCGGAAAACTCGTCCCTTTTCGCTAGGTAGAAAAACTGGTCCCTTATTGAATAAATATCGATTGCAAGCACATTTTATGATTGTTCTTGAAGGAGATATTGTTTTTTAAAATAGACTATAGCCCCCCCCCCATAATATTTAAAAAAAATATTCTTACTTGTTTAATTTTTTTTTTTTTTTTAAATAAAATCGATTTTCTAAGTGTCCGTTGGCTAAGTTCTTAGTGGTTTCACTTATTTTAAAGCGTTTATTATGTTCATACAAAGTTAATTACAAATTTCTTTTTTTTTTTTTTAATTTAACGATGGGGTTTGTATTATTGTACACAGATTCGAAAAAGTTGTCAAAAAACAAATATATAACAAATAAATATTATCAAAGGTAAGATAAGTTACTTTTCTACCAAACTGGATATATTTTTCGTGTTTTTATTCAATGTAACATGTTTATTCAGCTCGAAAACCATACAGTGTTTACCGATGTATTAGAAAATTATTCAAGATGGCGTCTGACTCTCTCTTTAACATGGTAAGTTTGGGAAAAGGTATTATAAATAAAAAACGATAAAATACTGTTAAAAACTCGCTCAATATATGTTACCGTGACATAGGTTGACATATATTCGGCGTGTTTTTAATAGTATTTTGTCTAGTGTTTAATTTATAACACCTTTTCCCAAACTTACCGTGTTAAAGAGGGAGTGAGGCGCCATTTTGAATTTTCCAATACATCGGTAAACACTGTATGTTTTTCGAGTTGAATAAACATGTTACATTGAATAAAAACACGAAAAATATATCCAGTTAGGTAGAAAAGTAACTTATCTTACCTTTGATAACATTTATTTGTTATACATTTGTTTTTTTGACAACTTTTTCGAATCTATGTGTATAGTAATACAAACCCGTAAATTCTTTTTATGTTAATATAAAAAAAAATATGCGGTCTCGTTTATGAACATAATAAACGCTTTAAAATAAGTGAAACCACTAAGAACTTAGCCAGTTAGGTAGAAAACGGACACTTAGAAAATCGATTTTATTTTAAAAAAAAAAAAAAAAAAAACATTAAACAAGTAAAAATACTTTTAAAAAATATTATGGGGGGCTTTAGTCTATTTTAAAAAACAATATCTTCTTCAAGAACGATCATAAAACGTGTTTTCAATCGACATTTATTCAATAACGGACCAGTTTTCCTACCTAGCGAAAGGGGACGAGTTTTCTGGGGTCGAGTTTTCCGGAGACGAGTTTTCCCCGAGACGAGTTTTCCCAAATTAAAAAAAAAAAACATGCTGTGTAGTAGATTTGAATTTAGGAAAACTCGTCCCAGCAAAACTCGTCTCTGGAAAACTCGTCCCCTTTCGCTAGGTAGGAAAACTGGTCCCTTATTGAATAAATATCGATTGAAAACACATTTTATGATCGTTCTTGAAGGAGATATTGTTTTTTTAAAATAGACTATAGCCCCCATAATATTTAAAAAAAATATTTTTACTTGTTTAATGTTTTTTTTTTTTTAAATAAAATCGATTTTCTAAGTGTCCGTTTTCTACCTAACTGGCTAAGTTCTTAGTGGTTTCACTTATTTTAAAGCTTTTATTATGTTCATAAATGATACCGCATATTTTTTTTATATTAATATAAAAAGAATTTATTTATTTACTGTTGTTTATAATAGGGTAAAATCGATTTTTCTACCTCGCCAACTATGTTGTTTGTTGTTTAATTTATTTGGAATCGTTTATTCGGTAAAGAAAAAAAAACACAGAAAACAAACAAAAAACATGTCGAGTGTTACGTGAGAACGAGAAATAATGTCCGGTATATCACATCTTAGGGATCTTGATGATCGCTAAAAAATAGAAAATTAAAGAAATTACTGAGGGAGATTTGGTTTTAAAAAGAAAATACTAAATTTTAATATTTTTTAAAACATAATTTAGAGAGGGGGGGGGGTAAAAACTATATCTCCCTCTGAAAAACAACCAACAAAAAATGAAATTAAAAAGATTCTTGATAAACGATAGCGGAGTTTTCAATAAAATTGATTAATAAATTTATTTAGTGATTACTTTTTCTCTTAATGATTGATTTTAGAATTTTGAAGTAAAAATTTTAAAAATTAAAAATGAGTTAATGAGAGATTGTTAGCACATGGCATCTCTTGCGCCAAAAAAATATTTCGCTTTTAATTTATTGGTTAATTTTTGCAAAATTTTACAGGACGACAATAAATGTTGATAATTGATAAAATTATAATTTTAAATAACGCACGAGTGCATTTGGTATGAGAAAAAACGAAAACATAACAAAAAAACACATCATAATTAAAAAACCAAAACAAAAAAGTAACGAAGAATCGAATCGCTCCCTGTTTTTTAATTTTTTGGTTTTGGTTTTATTATTGTTTTTATGACTCCAAAAAACATCGTTAAAATAAGAACAAAAAAAAAATTGTAATCAACTTTGTATGAACGTAATCTACTACAAAGCATCCTTTTTTTTTATATTGAAGAAATAACGTAGATAAATATACTACCCAGCATTGTGCTTTTAAACATCGAAGAAATAACATATCAATCATTGTTTTTTTAATATTGAAGAAAAAACGTAGATAAATCTACTACACAACATTGTTTATTTAATATTGAAGAAAGCAACTCCACAGCATCTTTTTCCAAAATATACTACACAGCATTGTTTTTTAAATATTCAAGAAATAACATATATAAATTTACTACACAGCATTCTTTTTATATTGAAGAAATAACGTAGATAAATGTAGTCCACAGCATTGTTTTTATTAATATTGAAGAAATAACGTATACAAATGAATTCATTTCGCAACTACGACAGTTGATTAATACACACGTCGAACTTCTAATCACACTGATGCAGTTGATACACACTGTCCTCGATCTTCTGAACATACTCCTTTTATTGTCCAAGCGTTCGTCACCAGCAAATCGGCAGCCAGAAAAAACAGTCACGTGAGGCCTGACGTCATCGTTCAATAATCTTACGAAAACCACAGCTGGACTTCTTTATCTTCATCAGAGCTACTTGGGTCAGTGTCCACAGTCCTACTATCCGGCTGCGCTCCATCTTCATCCGAGCTCTCAGAAGTGGTGCTGGAAGTATCGCCATCTGTGCTGAGGTTCTCAGCCATGTCATCACGGCAATGGGGCATAGGTCGGATCCACATTTCATCATTGGATGATTCATCACTTTTGCTGTTCGCCATTTGGTTTGTATCAAGGGCGGGCCAGATATCCCTCACATGCCGTGGAGTACCATCAACCAGCACAGCCTGCTCACTAATTATGCCGGTGATCCGTCCTCTTCTGAAACTGGTCGTACATCGGTTATTGGGAAGCCTTACCCAGACGGTGTCCCCTAACTTGTACCGTCCTTGCGTCCTTTTCTGATTAGGCAGGCAGGCGTCAATGCCCTTAACACGCACTCGATAGCAATGTATCGTATTAGCAGGTGCACTTTCAGCAGTCGCGTCATCCTTTGGTGCTGTATTGTACCTATATACTGCCCCTGCAATCGTACATTGCTTCCTTGCTGCTATCCTCTTCACACTTCGGTGGCACCGCTCCGCTATACCGTTGCCACTCGGTACATATGCACACCTGTGTCTAAGCCGGATCCCCCACTCGTCTACGAAACGCCTCAATTCTCCGCTGCAAAAGGCTGTGTCCTTGTCAGTGATTCTCACTGACAAGGACAGGTGGACCCCGCTCGTAAAATATGGACTCTAATTGACGGATGACACTAGCCGAGTCCTGTCTTGTTAATAGTCGCCAGATCGCAAACCTCGTTGGTCCGCAATCAAGGAGGAAGTGCTGATCACCATAATGGGTTATGTCCATGCCCAGTCGGCTCCAATTCTCGTCGACTTCCAGCCAACCTTTCTGCCATTTGGTGGGAGCAGGGTCGATTGACTGGCATATTTGGCATTCCTTGACCACTGCTTCTACTTTGCTTTTGGACACTGACGGGTTGGTTAAGTGTACGAAATAATATGTCCGTCTCACTCCGGGGTATCCACTGTCATGGTGTACCTTCTTGATTTTATCCTTCTCCTCAGCAGAGGCAGCACATAAAGACCCTGGTTCGGCTTCTTTCTTCATTGTGTTGAACCATCTCTGGTGCACACAGGTAAGTCTATCAGCAAGATTGCAGGTTGAAGTGACAAGCACCGCATTCACCGATAGGTCGTACTCTTCCACCAACTTCCTTATTGTCTTCAACCTTCGTCTGATTAGCATTTCAGTAGCCGCCTTAGTGTGCACTCGTTTTGCCTGTTAGTGTGTCAACTATCCAGTGGTATACGCACAGCGAATCTGTGCGTATGCATAATTCTTTGACTGACTTGACTGGAGTGCCAAGTTTATTCCTTTTATTACCGCATACAACTCTGCCAGGTTGATGTGAGCAGCATCATCCATTGGTCACAACCAGCAGGCGTCCTCAATCACAGACCCGTTCATCTCCAATAGCGCCCCAATCGCGAGGGAGCTCACATCCACCCACACATTTAGCCTGTCTCCCTGGACACACCAATCTCCTTTAGCGGGGTCCTCCTGTTGACTCTTGTGATGATCTCCTTCACCATGCGCAGCAACAGATTGTCCACCGTTTCATCATCCCAGCCTTTGGTAACTGCACTCGCCCTCCTCTTCATGATGGCTGTCGCGGCCTGAGTCCATCCACCTACTGGTAAGTGCCCCACCAGTTTTCAACACAGGGAAAATATAGCCCGCCTCGTGAGGACATGGGGCACTTCAGGAACTGCAGTTCCGCGCCCCCACTTCAAGGTCCCTCGCTCCTGTTGAACGCTCAACCCCAAGACACGAGCGCCATCCTTCAAGCGTTCTGGATCCTTACACATCAGTCCAAGTTCAGCTAGCTTGGCCCTCACACGTGATGAAGGCACAATGTCTTCATTCACGTATATGTCGTCAAGGTATGCTGATGTCACTGGCGCCACTCTCGTAGTTTGCTAGCGCACACATCAGCATCAGCTGTGAACGCATCAACATATGAGTTCAGTTCTCGGTAGTCCATTACCGGCCTGACTTTGGCTTTGTTGTGCTGAGCAACCGCCATTAATGGGATCAGACCCTTAGGAGGTCCAAGTTTCTTGTATGGGTAGGGAATCAGCCAGCCATCCTCGATCCATTTGCAAAGTTCTTCTTCGTACGCGGGTCTCATGTGGTCGGGCACATGGTATTCAGTTATTCCATTCTGCAGTTTGGCTGGTTCCCGGTTTTCCGACCACTTCCACGAGGCAGTCCAAGCCCTCTTTTGCTCGTCAAATTCGACGCTGAAGTCTGGTTGGTCGATCCTTAGCGCAGCACACACTGGGGCTTTCTCCTGAAAATGTACCGCCCCCCATCGCCGTTATATAGACAACATTATATCCTAGGAGCAGGTCAAAACTCAGGGGTTTTTCAAGCACTACCAGCGCCTCTAGGTTAGCGGAGCTTCCATTTTTTCATCCGAATGTTTACATTGCCCACCCCGCAACATGTGCGCATCTCTCCACTGATGGTAGTCACTGACGTTCTTCTTTCTTCAAATGTGGCAGAGATCTGTACATACGATAGTGCGGGAGCACCCGGAATCGAGGAGTGCTGAGCACAGTGTTTCGTTGATATATACCGGGATGATCGGCAGCATCTCATTTAATTTCTGCGTGGGGAAGAGGTCGAAGCTAACACCTTGTCCCTGGTTCCGTTTTCCAGACAGTCTTGAGCTATATGGCCAGTTTCCTTACACCGGTAGCAGCGAACAGCCGTTGGTTGTTGCCGGCAGTTCCTTGCAATGTAGCCCTGTCCATTGCATCTGTAGCATATGATTCCACCATGTGGACCGGGTCCCTGATACGGTTTCTTATCATTTGGTGTGGACTGAGCAGCAGCAATTACTGGTTCCCTCATCTCGGAGTAATTCTTCATTACAGTCCTGGCCCGATCTACTAGGTCATTAAGGGGCAACGAATCTGCACTTGAGCTAGCTCATAGTAGCTGCTTTGCTCCTGTCGGGAGTCCTGCTAGGAATTTGCATGCTAAGGCCCGCTCAGGCAGTCCACCAAACAACACTGTCAACTTCGTCAGCTCTGCCAAGTACACGTCGACCGTTTTGCCTGGACGTAAGGTCCTTGCCTCAAGTTGCTCCCAAGCAGTGGTGGGGTCAATCGCAAACGCCTTGAACAGTGCTGCCTTGATTTTCTCGTAGTCCTGTTTGCCCTCATGGCTGAACTGTTGATACACCGCAAAGGCGCCGCCCGACAAACGCAGAGGAACAACATGTTCAAAGTTTTTTACGCCAGACAAAAGGCAATGTAATTCCACCTTTTCCACCCAGTCAATTACCGGGGTCGATCCATCAAACTCTGGTATTAATTTGAGGTCAATTTTTTCCCCCATTTCGCCGAAATAGCTTGAATTCGTTTCGCAACTATGGCAGTTGATTAACAGACATGTCGAACTTCTAATCACACTGATGCAGTTGATACACACTGTCCTCGATCTTCTGAACATACTCCTTTTATTGTCCAAGCATTCGTCATCAGCCAATCCGCGGCCAGAAAAACAGTCACATGAGGCCTGACGTCATCGCTCAATAATCTTACGAAAACCACAGACGCCATTTTTAATTTCTGCCCTCTCTGTGATCCTCCCAGCAGGTAAGACAATACGCGCAGACACGTGGTCGCTTTCTTCCTTCATTCTGTTCGACTTTACAATAAATCTACTACAAAGCATTGTTTTTATAAATATTGAAGAAATAACGTAAATCTACTACACAGCATTGTTTATTTTAAATATTGAAGAAATAACGTAGATAAATCTACCACAGCATTGTTTTTTTAAGATTGAAGTTATAACATAGATCAATCTACTACACAGCATTGTTTTCTCAAATATTTAAGAAATAACGTAAATCTACTACACAGCAGTGTTTTTTTTTAAATATTGAAGAAATAACGTAGATAAATCTAGTACACAGCATTGTTTTTTTTTAAATATTGCAGTAATAACATAGACGAATCTACTAGACAGCATTTTTTTTTTTTTTAATATTTAAGAAATAATGTAGATAAATCTAATACACAGAATTGTTTTTTTCTAATATTTAAGAAATAACGGAAATAAATCTACTACCCAGAATTGTTTTTTTTAATATATATGAAATAATGTGGATAAATCTACTACCCAGAATTGTTTTTTTTAGTACTGCAGAAAATCGATAATAAATCTATTACACAGAATTGATTTTTTTAATATTGAAGAAATAACGTAGACAAATCTACTACACAGTATTCTTTTTTTTTATATTGAAGAAATAATATAGATAAATTTACTACACAGCATTGTTTTTTTAATATTGAAGAAAAAACGTAGATAAATGTACTCCACAGCATTGTTTTTTTAATATTGAAGAAAAAACGTAAATAAATCTACTACACAGCATTGTTTTTTTTTTAATATTGAAGAAATAACATAGATAAATCTACTACACAGCATTGTTTTTTTTTAAATATTTAAGAAATAACGTAGATAATTCTACTACACAGAATTGGTTTTTTACATATTGAAGAAATAATGTAGATAAATCTACTACACAGTATTTTTTTTTAATATTGAAGAAAGAATGTAGATAAATTTAGTACATACCATTGTTTTTTTTTTAATATTGAAGAAATAATGTAGATAAATCTACTACACAGAATTAGTTTTTTAATATTGAAGAAATAATGGAGATAATTCTACTACATACACAGCATTGTTTTTTTTTTAAAAAAGAATACCTTATTCTTTAGCATACTGGAAAGGAAACCAGTTACAGAAGATGTGTGATAATACCTGATGTGACAGTGATATTTCAAAGCTTCCAGATATATCCTAATTCTTTGGGCAATAAAACTGAACCTGGCAACTGTATATTATTAGGTTTATATTTCAGATGTCTGACCTTTTTTATTTGAAAATAAATCCTCTAAATTAAAAGCTCACAGCATGCTAGCAGTCACATGGTTTTAACTTTTCTCATTGTATTAATGACTTATGTTGTCAGAAAAAAGAAGAGTTAGTTTTAAAACTAGAAGTGAAAACAAATAATGTCGGTGAGGATTAAATACCATTAAAACCCATCTTTTTCATATTTTCGCAGTTGATGAGGGGATTAATATTCCTTTACAGACCATTATAAAAAGGTGCAGCATATCCGATGTCAAAATATCGGAATGTAATCAAAAACATCAGCAGGTAACAAGAGCTATTAAAATATAACAGAGTTTTAAAAAAATGAAAAATGAGGAATACGAGTTTATAAGGAAACGTTTTTTATATAGGATATAAAAGTTATTTTAACATTAGTAAATGTTCATTGTGTGAATATGTGCATATTTGAGTATGTGACAGTGTGGCATTGTGCATGCGAGTGTGTTACCTTCATTCTTGTAGTGCGTTTATATACAGATGTCCCATTAACTTGATTGCATATCAGCTATGCAGGCCCATAAATGAATCATATTGCTTGATCATTGTAGGCAGTTTCATTAAGTGGTCAGAAATTGTCAAGTGCAGACATCCAACTGCAACAAATGCAATAAATGCACTTAATGAAATTTTTAGCCGTGTTTGGACTGCCAAAATCTTTAATCGGCAACAATGGAACTCAGTCTTTGTGAAAAGAATTCAAAGAATTCTCTAAATCAATATCAATTGATGATTTGACAATGTTAATATATCATCTTAATCAAATGATTAAGTGGAAAAATTTGTGAACTCATTTAAACAAGATTTGAAGAAAAATCAAGGCATGAACACAAATGAAATAAGTATTCAGAAACTTTTGGCAGTTTACACCAAACCCGAATATGATGTCAGGTTTATTACCCGCAGTTTGCAAGAAAATAGCGCTGTGTTCTGGCAAAGAAACTCTCACAAAAAGAAAACAAGATGATTAAAGTATAAAAGCCAGATGACAAGTTTTTTTTTTTTAAGAACTTGGAAAGGGCTGGAAAATGTATTAAAAGAATAATAATAATCAAAAGAATTAGACAAGTCATTATAAAGAAAATTTAGGTGCAAAAGACATTGGAATCAATTGAAACCCAAACACACTAAAGAGATCACGGTAAATACTGAAAAGATTTCCAATGGAAGCCCTGTATAACGCATTTAAAAGTCTCCTTCCTATGTCAACTTTCGCCAAGGAGTTATCCCCCAAACTCAATGGAGTTATTCCTCAAACTCAAGATGTACCAGTATGTCCAATGTCATCACTACAAGGCAGATTCAGAAAAAAAAAAAAAAAAAAAAAAACTTAGAAAAAAAGTTTATAGAAAAGAAAATATTGAAGTTAAATTTCATAGAAGAATTTAGCTCAAGATAGGATGAGGGTGGGGATGGTATAATGAACACGAGTACATCAGGGTTCTTCCTTACAAAATTATGATTGGCTGGTTAAGCCATAAATATCATCTTGGGGGAAAATCGAAAGATATGTCAAAAGTATCACGCTATGGATATACCAGCTCAGACCACAAAACAATTATTACTCAAATACCACTCAGCTACTTTAACCAAAGATATCGCTTTCATGGGACATATCAAAGCTGCCCTATTGTCACATGCGAATTGATTTTTTTTCTTTTTAGATAATTGTTATTTTATCAACTTGCATGAAAAGAGCTATGTAAAAGATGCTTAAAATCGTTTGAATTATGCAAATACCATCAGTAGTTCAAAAGTTATGAGAATTTTAAATGCCAAAATTTAGGCTTTTCGTGGACATTTTTCTTTAGAAAAAGTGGGCTAAATTATGGACCTCAACATTTCAAGAAATTCGGTAATTTTGCCACCATTTATTTATTTTTCAAGTTATTCTCATGACACTTGGCGCTCTTATGTAAAATTGTGTGCTCTTTCTGATTATGCAGTCAAATCTGATGTATCTTTTTACCATAAGCCATGAATTATAATTCAGATACACAAATTTCAATTTTTTTTTTAAACTGGCACATGGTATCATACAGTGGGTGTCTATTCATGAACAAAACTAAGTATTATACTGGTATTTAAATATAGCTTTATTGAGAGTAGGTATTTTCCTGCGTCCCACCAAAGGAGACCTTAATCTGGGATGTAGCCATTGAATGTCTAAAGAGCATTCATGACTGGTATTTACTACGCCCCTCTAAGAAAAGAAAAAATTGAGTAGATATGAATTAATCTCAGAAATAAATCAAAGAAAAATTTTCATATAGATTTTGGATTTCTGTAAAAGATGGAAATTCCCATAGTCGACTTATGCATTTTGGGACCAGTCCAATTTTCAATTTTGTAAATCCTCTCTATCTGGCCCAAAATATACTCCTATTTTCTGAGATGCAACCATAAATAGTACTCATGAATCCTTGATGTAGCTTTCACAGTACCAGGATACCAGGAATCCTGATAAGCAACAACTATATATTCATCAGTTGATGGTAATTTTTGTCATTTCTATTCTGTTGTTTTACTGAAAATTCAATTATGTAAACAAAGAAATAAAATGGTAATTTTTTAACATTTAAAATGATTACTTTTATAGGTTTTAGGGTATGCTGAAAACGAATATCGCATTTAGATTTTCTGCAAATAAGTAGTTTTCCGGATATTAAGCAATGTCATTTCTTATGTTATCACTGGTGCCCATCTTGGTATGTGCGAGTGCGCAAATGCAACCCCAAGAAATTATACACAAACGTGCATACCAAGATGGCCACCAGCAATAACATAAGAAATGACATTGCTTAATATCCAGAAAACTACTTATTTTGCGGAAAATTTAAATGTGGTGTTACTTTTCAGCATACCCGAAAACCTTCAAAAGTAGTCATTTTAAAGAAAAATGTTAAGATGGAAACAAGGTAAAAATGTACAAAATGCGTCACAATTATTATTTAGATATCCTCAGTAAAAAAACAAAACAAAAAAAAACAGGTTTGTTTTACAGATTCAAAAAAATGGTCTTGACAATGAGTTAAAAATAAAAAAAAATTATACCAAATACTCGTTAATATGTTGACTGTAGGCAGCTCAGCGCTGGTCAATGCATTAAGTGCGTAGTGAGATTTGAAAAGATAAAATTTTAAACAAATTTCCGCGTAATTAATAATTAGCAAATATTTACATATTATACATGAAAATAATTCTGAAACTATTGTCTATATGAAAATGGATGATATATGCCGATTTATATTATCAATTTTGAAATATTCTTTGCCAACTTTGCTCGGTCATAACTTTACTTCTTGTGGTCGTAAAAATATAAATGAAAGTTCAGTAGAGATGGACTTCTACGTTTATATAGCCAGTAAAATTACAGCCATATCCAATCAAAAAACCATAGACACCTCAAAAGCATGTGGACCCGATCTCATCCCGGCTGTACTATTAAAAAAATGCTCCACTAAGGTTGCACCAGTTTTCTCCAAACTTTACAATAAATGACTCAATGAATCTTGCTTTCCCAACTGCTGGAAAATCACTTCTGTGGTACCAGTTTTCAAGAATTCTGGCGAAAGAACTGACCCATTAAATTATTGCCCTATTAGCCTTTTCCCACTTTTTGCCAAAATATTTGAGTCCTTAATTAATCAAATCCATCACCTTACAGCTGCTAAACTCCTGACCGACAATCAGTATGGATTTAGGCAAGCCTGTTCCACAGCAGATTTCCTAACTAATCTCTGAACGTATATACTGTTCATTGGACAAAACTGGGGAGGCTAGAGCAGTAGCCCTCGATATATCTAAGGCTTTTGACAGAGTATGGCATGATGGTCTTCTAAGGAAAATTAAATCATATGGTACCACTGGAAGAATACATGACATAATTAAATCCTTAAGTAAGAGAAAAATCCAGGTTGTCCTCGACGTTCGTACATCTAAACAATCATTATATTATTACGCTTATCGCTCCGTCCGTTATCAACCTAAAAACCCTTAAAAGGAAAATGGAATATTCCGCTGCGATGCACAAAGAATGCTTCGTTCTGATTGGATAAATGAGATTTCCTCTTAACCAATTGAAAACTGAAACTAAGATGGCGGCCTTATCTTGTTATTTCAAAAGCTTCTTTCGGAAACATAAACAGACTGTACGTATTCATGTTTATTTTAATATTTTTTTTTTATACTTACGACGTTTTGCTTCCTTTTTTAAACATAAGTATTTTTTTGTTTACAGGTTACTTCTATAAAACATTTTTTTTTATTTCTTCACCCGCTATAAGATAATGGACCCTTCCTAGCGTAGACAAAAACAAAAATACTTCCTTTGTGTGAGTGTGTGTGTGTACGTGCGTTTTGCAACTATACTGAACTTTCACCTAACAAATTTTATACATTGATATTTCTGCAAAATATAGATGGTGTTGAAATAACACAAGCATAAAAAAAATGATGGTATTAACGCTTACTTTAATAATTTTTTTATACTTACAATGTTTTGCCTTATTTTTAAAACATAAGTATTTTTTGTTTACATTTTATACATTCATTCGATCGATGTTTTTTTTTAATTTTTTATTACTTTGTGTGTGTGTGTGTGTGTGTGTGTGTGTGTGTGTGTGTGTGTGTGTGTGTGTGTGTGTGTGCGTAGCAGAAAAAAAATAAAGGATTTACTGACTTTTAAGCAGGGTATTCACTTACTCGCATTTTTAGGGGGGGGGGAATACCTCATACAGGTCCGCCAACCCATTCATTTACCCATTCATTTATTCATAAATTTTATTTGAAAAGAATAAAACAAAGTTATTGTATTTTCATTTATCTATTTGTTATGAACTAGACAAATAAAAAAAATATATATATATTAGTTACAAAATATAATTATTTATATACGTCGAGGTTCAAATTATAAATTTAAAATTCATTAATGCAGATGACACTGAAATAAGTCATTTTTACAAGTAATTTTAAAGCGACTAGCGTAAATCTTAAATAGACAAAAACAAAAATACTTCCTTTTGTGTGTGTGTGTGTGTGTGTGTGTGTGTGTGTGTGCGTTTTGCAACTATACTGAACTTTCACCTAACAAATTTTATACATTGATATTTCTGCAAAATATGGATGGTGTTGAAATAATACAAGCATAAAAATGATGGTATTAACGTTTACTTTAATAATTTTTTTGTTTACATTTTATACAGTCATTTGATCGATGTTTTTTTATTTTTTTTTATTATTGTGTGTGTGCGTAGCAAAAAAAAAAAAATAAATAAATAAAGGATTTACTAACTTTTAAGCAGGGTATTCACTTACATGCATTTTTAGGGGGGGATACCTCATACAGATCCGCCAACCCATTCTTAACATTATTTCTAATAATAATTCAAAATTTTATTCATAAATTTTATTTGAAAAAAATGAAAAAACAAAGTTATTGCATTTTCATTTATCTATTTACGTTATGAACTAGACAAATAAAAAAAATATATTAGTTACAAAATATGGAGGGGGGGTACATAGGTTCAAATTATAAATTTAAAATCATTAACGCAGACGACACTGAAATAAGTGATTTTTACAAGTAATTTTAAAGCGATCAACATAACATTTTGAGCCAATGTTAAATTGATACAACAATATATATATATATATATATATATATATATATATATATATATATATATATATATATATATACTAAATAGTAAGTTTGTTTTTGTGACTTTTGAAACATTTTCTCTGAAAAGGAAACCCTTTTTCCTATCAAATCAATTTGACTCTGAGTCTTGTGACTTTTAATCTTATTATGAATCAATGTTTTTATCAAAATTGTAAACTTAAAATGTAATGCAACAAATTAGAAAGTTTGAACTATTTCACAAAATTTGTTCACATTTATTAATGCTACTTTTACTTTCTGACATTTGTTGATTCATAAGTAATTATTTTAAATTTATATTTAACTGGAGGAGTTAAACATTGGTGCCATATACATATTCTATCACAAATTATTTTGTGTTTACTTCTTATATTTTAGTTTTTAAATTCACAAACAGGATTTGTAAACAAATAGTTGTTTTAATTTACAATTTTGAAATATCTCTTAAGGTTTATTTCTATCTAAGAATGGATTTAAATCTATCTTTGTTTACTGTGTGGCCTAAAAAATATTTAAACTATTTTAAATGGTAAATGAAATATATCCAAGAGAATTGGCATCTTTTAATTTATGAATATACTGATCAAAATTTATTTCGGAAATTATTTTGCTAAATTTACTATATATATTCCACTTTAAAACACTAAAATATTATCAATTTGAAAACACAATGCATTTATTGCACCGAATTTCTGTATTTTTATTCATATGTAAAAATATTAAAAAAAAGATTTTTAAACAATACAGATTGCAGAAAATATATTGTATTTATTTTGAGGAATTCACTCACCTTAGTCTCTAAAAGAACATCTCTTTTCCATAAACTTCATTATGGATTGAAGAATGGAAAACATCCGCGCAAACATGCAAACTTATCGGCAAAGGATTAGGGAAGAACAACGACAACAGGTCAGAGAAAGGGAGAGACAGCGAAGTCGAATTAGAAGAAGTACCATGGATGCACAGCAACGTAATACATATTTAGAATAAGAACGAAGGAGATTTCAAAACAGAATGGAAAGCATGAGTGAATTGGAGAGAGATAATAGGAGACGTCAACAAATGCAACGATTATGCCAAATACAACTTAGGCCAAGGCAGAATAGTAATTCTGACACTGTGGTAGAACCATTTGATATTGGTCAAATGAATGGATTATATGTATATTGTGGAGCATTAAGATTTAGAAATAAGAATCTAAATTGTTGCCATAATGGTAAGGTACATTTACCAGCATTGCTACCATATCCAGAACAATTAAAACGTTTATTTGAAGGGACTGACAATGAATCTGTTTCATTTTTAAAAAATATTAGAAATTACAATTGTGCATTTTCTTTTACATCATTCGGTGTGAACTTATCTATTCCTTCAGGGAGAGGACCATACTGCTTTCGCATCCAAAGACAAACATATAAAACTACAACCTTGCATCCTGATCATAGGCACCCTAAGTATGGTCAACTGTATGTACATCATAGACGCAAATAAAGCTCTGCAATACAGATTAGATACTTTACAAAACGCAAAATGTTGTACACAGAAAATGTCTACCATAAATTATGTTATGCAGGAAATAAATCCTTATGTAAATTTGTATAATAACATGGATTTAATTGAAAAAGAACAGCAAAAGAGAAAATAAACCAATGCCCAAGTGTGAGCTGCATTTCAGAAGGGTTAAAGACATAAAAAGATACAATTTCCCCACTTGCAATGAAATAGCTATGCTATTTGTTGATGATAATGGTGCCCAACCAGAAAATAGAGACATTGTAGTTTACCCATTTATTAATTCAATATTCAGAAAACATTTTCCATTTGAACATCTTCATTGAATCCTGTTTCTGTCTGTGTTTCAAGATATAAAGAAATAATCATTTTTTTTTTTTAGATATCAAGACCTTTGTTTTTTCATAAAATTATAAAATATTTTATCTATGGTATGATTTTAATTTATGAAAAAAAAAAAAAATGAAACAATTAAGCAATATTTTCTCCTACAATTTATAAGTGAATTGATTTTTATTCAAAATGAAAGGGTAATCATTGTTTGTGTGGAGGTAATTTATTGTAAAAGTCAAATTACTAGATCTTTGCAAACAGATTCTTTACAATATTAGAGTTGATTACAATATTAAGAGTTGATATCACTTTTTAAAAAGTGATGCCCATCCTGAATATCCTATGGAATACAAATTCCGCAAATCAGACAAGCAATATCCATTTTCAAGATTACTAATCAAAATAAGAGTAAAGTCAGAATAATTTGAATAATGATAACAATCAAAACTCATCTAACAAAAATTCCAACTATCAACATCTATTGCAAGATAACAATAAAGATGTGATTAAGAGTTTAAATAACTTCAATAATGATAATGGAAATACATAACAAATTCAGACATTCAATTGCATAATGAAATTTTTAAAAAAATTATTTTATGAACTATATTTCAAGTTTTGCATATAATCTGCCAAAAACCTACATTTTTATTCTTCAACCAAATCCCACCAATCCTACTACTTAAGGATTTATTCCATCATTAAATCGTATTACAAATTGGCCCCGTTCTCTTACCACTATGAAAAAATGCAAAAAGTTAAAATGTAACATGTTTCTAGTAACATAATTATTAGTGATTTACAAGTCACTTTAATAAAATTAGCATCTATATGTTTCACTGTAGTTCTATTTCGTGTAATAATCTCAAGTAGTTCAAGTAGTATTTGTCTAAAAAAATCACCTTCTGATCCAAACAAATATTCCACTGATTATTCTATTGAAAGTCTCATATTAATTATGCTTATGTGATGAGGTGTTTGCTGATATGAGGGTTGATGTTTTCAACTACCGTGGAATTTCCACGGGTACTGCTAGTCATTATATTATTACGCTTATTGCTCCGTCCGTTATCATGCTGTGCATCCCTAAAAAAGGAAAGTGGAATATTCGAAAAAGTGGAATATTCCAAATAAACCTTGTCACCCTTGAAAAGGAAATTAAAAAAAAAAAAAAAAAAAAAAAAATTGAGGCAAAGCTAATAAAAATGATTTGTCTTTCTTGGCCTTTTGGCTAAGATCAAAGTGTAGTATTTGTTCTTCAGGTGCTACATTTCAATTTCTTCTCTCTCAGTGGAAGAGAAATCCTTTACAACTAAGAAAATTTTTTTCTCCACATTAAAAAACGACCCCGGTGTCTAAATCTGTCCCGTGGCGAGGCATTGTGAATAGGTACTATGTTTAATGTAACAAAGTTTTAATATTAAAAAAGTAATTGGAAAAAGTTATTTCTGATTTAATTACAAAATGCCCTGGAAATGTCACTTCTAATTAATTATAAAATACCCTGGAAAATGTCCATTCTGATTATATTTTTTTTTGTTTACTTGCCTTACCACAAGAGCGGGATTGGACATGAGGTTGGTTATAAATTTAGGGGGAAACCAGCTCCCCAAAAGGGGCACTCTGGTCAATAAAAATTGTATCAGTAGTGAAGGATTTCTCCTCCATTAACCAAGACCACAAAGGGGGGGGTGATTTAAGTCACTAGAATGCTGAAACTGGTACTACACTCAGAAATTCATGTTGAAGCAATGGTTGCCTAATCTCTAACCATGTTAATGTTTTTATGTATTACTTTCGAAAAGCTGCTGAAACAGTTTATGATTTAAACATTACTTTATTTCAAGTATATTTTAAGCAGTGGGTTACGGGATATGAAGTCAGTCCTGGAAATTACTCACACCGTTTACGATTTAAATATTACTTTATTTCATGCATATTTTTAACAGTGGAGTGGGAGATATTAAATCAGTCCCGAAAATGGGTGAAACATTACTTTATTTAATGTATATTTTTAACATTGGGGTGGGAAATATGAAGTCGGTTCCGGAAATGGTTGCAACCATTTACGTTTTGGACATTACTTTATTTAATTTATATTTTTAACAGTAAGATGGGAGATAAGAAGTCGGTCCCAGAAATGGCTGAAAAAGTTTACGATTTATACATTACTTTATTTCATGTATATTTTCAACAGTGGGTTGGGAATCAGTTCAAGAAATGGCTGAAATAGTTTACTATTTAGACATTACATTATTTCATGTATATTTTTAGCAGTGGGTTTGGGATATAAAATCGGTCCCGGAAATGGCTAAAATAGTTTACTATTTAGACATTACATTATTTCATATATATTTTTAGCAGTGGGTTGGGGATATAAAGTCAGTCCCGGAAATGGCTGAAACAGTTTATGATTAAAACATTACTTTATTTAATGTATATTTTCAACAGTGGGATTGAATGAGATGTGAAAATATATACTATCAGAAAGCGTCGCCCAGTATTGAATGAGATAGGTGAAAGATATACATTAGCAGAATATGCGGCATCACCTGGGATTGGATAAGATAGGTGAAACATATAGTATGAGAATACCCAGAATTGATTGATTTGTTTGTAATATATCAAAGTTATTATTTAAGTAAGGGGAAGCGACATAGTGGGTTAAAGTTATGAAAATTATTGTTGAAATTAGTAACATATCCAAGAATTATGAAAAATGATGAAATGTGAGTTACTTGACTGGTGTGTTTGTAATGATATAAGCCCAGACAATATATCAAATATATTATATAAGTAGGGAGAGGCATAATGTGGGTTTTTAATTATAAATATTATTGTCAAAATTAGTAACATATCCAGGATTATGAACAACGATTAAATGTGAGTTAATCGATTGTGTGTTTATAATAAAATAATCAGCCCAAGAAATATATCAAAGTAATTATGTTAGTAAAAGAGGGTGATAAGGATGGTTTAAATTACGAAAAATAATTGTTGAAATTAGAAACATATACAAGAATTATGAAAAATGTAATGTTATTTGCAATGAAATAATCAGACCAGACAATATATCAAAGTTATTATTTTAGTAAGTGGGGCGTCGGGCGATGATGTGGGTTAAAATGATGAAAAATGATTGTCGACATTAGTAACATATCCAAGAATTATGAAAAATGACAAAATGCGAGTTAATTTATGGTGTGTTTGAAATGAAATAATCATCCCAGATAATATATCAAAGTTATTATTTTAGTAGTGGGGGGGGGTTGATAATGTGGATTAAAAATATTAAAAATAATTGTCGAACATATCCAAGAATTAAGAAAAATGATGAAGTGTGAGTTAATTGATAGTTGTGTTTTTTATGAAATAATCAGCCCAGACAATATATCAAAGTTATTATATAAGTAAAGGGTAAGGAGATAAGGAGGGCTTAAATTATGAATAATTGTCGAAATT
This sequence comes from Euprymna scolopes, assembly GCF_053919585.1. Lineage (NCBI taxonomy): Eukaryota > Metazoa > Mollusca > Cephalopoda > Sepiida > Sepiolidae > Euprymna > Euprymna scolopes. Next base: position 63,100,075 of record NC_136513.1, on the reverse strand, counting down.
AGTAACATATCCAAGAATTACGAAAAAATGATGAAATATTAGATAATTGATTGGTGTGTTTGTAAGGAAATAATCAGCCTAGACAATGCGTAAACGAGACCACTGAATGGTTCAAAACTGCAATCGAAGCGCATGTTCCCACGTGGAAATTTTATAGCAAGCCCCACTCTCCCCAATGGTTTACTTCGACTTGCGCAACTGCCATTGCTCAAAGGCAGCATGCATACCGCAGATTTAACCGACATAACTCCAGTTCAAACAGACAGAAGTACATAGAAGCTAGAAGTAACGTTAAGAAAGAAATAGCGACAGCTAAGAGGGAATTTACGGAAGCCACTAGAAAACGCATCGAAGCACAAAAACAAGGAACTCGTGACTTCTGGAAAATCTACAACAGTGTAGAAAATAATGGGCAATCAACAATTCCCCCACTAACCAACAATCACGAGGTTCTTTGCTCAGCAACTGAAAAGGCTAACATGCTTGCCAGTCGGTTTGCCTCAAACTCCACACTGGACCCTTCCAACCACCCCCTACCTGAATTTCCTATGCGGATAGACACCACGCTAGACGATCTGAAAATCACCCCTGCTCAGGTGCATGCTATCATAAAAAACCTTGACGCTTCAAAGGCATTTGGACCTGATCTCATCCCAGCTGTGCTATTAAAAAAGTGCTCAGCCGAAGTAGCTCCAGTTCTCTCCAAACTCTACAACAAATGCCTTAATGAATCTTGCTTGGAAAACTGCTTCTGTGGTACCAGTATTCAAGAATTCTGGCAAAAGAACTGACCCAGTAAATTATCGCCCCATTAGCCTCCTCCCACTTTTTGCCAAAATATTTGAGACCTTAATTAACAATGCTCTAGTCCATAACCTTACAGATGCTAAACTTCTGACTGACCAACAATATGGATTTAGACAAGCCCGTTCCACAGCAGACATCCTAATTGTAATCTCTGAACGTATATACCATTCACTGGACAAAGCGGGGGAGGGCAGAGCGGTAGCTCTAGATATATCTAAGGCTTTTGACAGGGTATGGCATGAGGGTCTTCTCAGGAAAATTAGATCATACGGTATCTCTGGTAGAATACTTAACATAATTAAATCCTTCTTAGATAAGAAAAAAATCCAGGTTGTCCTCGACGGTCGTACATCTAAACAATATGATATAAATACGGGAGTGCCCCAGGAGTCTATCCTTGGACCTCTACTGTTCCTGATATTCATAAATGACCTCCTCGACAAAATTGCCACTGAAATGGGTATATATGCTGATGACACCACACTCTATAACAGGCACGACAGGAAAACAAATGAACACATATCTAAAGAAATGGCAGAAACACTAGAGGATGACCTCCAATCTGTAGTGGAATGAGGACAAAAATAGATGGTCACGTTCAATGCCGCCAAGACCAAACTAGTTTCATTCAATAATTACAAGAAACCTTCTCTACCACCTATAGCAATGGCCAAGGACTCTTTATCTGAGAGTACGTCTTTCAAGCTCCTTGGCCTAACGTTCACGAGAAACATGAGTTGGAACAATTACATCGAGGGCATTGCCAGCGCCACTGCGAGGAAGGTGGGCTCTCTACCGTGCTAGAAAACTACTAACACCCGAAAGTATCCTGTACCTCTATAAGGCAACCATTCGCCTATGTATGGAGTATTGCTGTCACATTTGGGCTGGTGCATCGGCTACTAGTCTCTCGCTCCTTGACAAGGTTCAAAAGAGAGTCGCAAATCTGATAGGCCCTGAACTAGCATCTAAGCTTCAGCCTCTGTCCCATCGACGAAATGTTGCATCCCTCTGCCTGTTCTACAAGTACAAATGGTGAATGCTCTAACGAACTGCAAGCACTTGTGCCCCCACGATGGTTCACATTGAGAGACTCGACAGGCTGCAAAATCCCACTCCCACACTGTAGAGATCCCTAGATGTAAAAGATCTTTCTACTCCAGTAGTTTCTTCCCCAGAACTGCTAGACTTTGGAATTCCATTCCAGGTCCCTGCTTCCCCAACTGTACTGATGTGCAGAAGTTCAAGTGCAACATGAACAGACATCTTGCTGCCCAAATCCCTACATAGTGCCCCAGTAGTTGTTGCCCCTCATAGTAGCCCCCTACACCAAAGTGGCAATGTGCCTTGTTTGGGGCGAAAATGTAAAAAAAAAAAAATATATATATATCAAAGTTATTATTTAGTAAAAAGGGAAGGGCGAAAATGTGGGTTAAAATTATTAAAAATGATTGTCGAAAGTAATATAGCCAAGAATTATGAAAAATGATTAAATGTGATTTTATGCATTAATGTGTTTTAATAAAATAATAAGCCCAGAAATTTATGTCAAAGTTATTATTTTATTAAGGAGTGGGTGATAATGTGGGTATAAATTATGAAAAATTATTGTCGAAATTAGTAACTATTATGGCTAGATGAGCAATTCACTGCCGGAACTTTTTATCGACAGAACGTTATCACCGGTCACCGGTTGGGAGAGCCTTCCCTGGGCGGGAACACTTAAAAAACGTAACATGCTGTCTCTGTAAATATTCTCAATAAACTTCTCTATTTCTTTATTACTTCAGAACCTCTTTATCCATTTATTTCCCTGGTGGAGTACCTTTCTTGAATATCCTTTTATTACGGCCACCCACCGCCGGATATATCAACTGGCGACGAAGATGAGATACGAACAGTAAATTCATCTAAAAAAAAAAAAAAAAAAAAAATGTGGTAACCGAGAACATTCTGAAAATTGTTGTTCACAAATGCACTTTTAATTGAAGAAAAAGCTTCTGAGAAAGCGAAAGACTGGTGTCTGCCACAAATTTATGCAAGTAAAAAATAATTTTTATATTATTGACGAATTAAACTCAGTTTTTCTCTTTTTAAACTCCCAAAGAGTTGACGTTATATAACGTGTGTGTGTGTGTGTGTGTGTAAATTGTGACTTTCTTCATGATTAACGGACGTGTTTTTTGTATTTGGTTAATACGATAAAAAACCAACAAATGAACAATACTGAGGAATCTGTGTTTATTTAAAAAAGAAAATTTTTAAAAGAAGTTTACGTGTGTCTGCTGAAGTAGACGAAAAAAGAGTCTCTTGAAATTTTGTCAAGTGTTATTTTAAAGGTGATTTTTCTTTTCGGAACTTTCCTATGTGTTGACAATTTTCTGTGAAAATAAGCATCTTGTTTTTGAACAATATTTTTTTTTTTTTCTTCTCTGTGGTATACGTTAACTTACTATTGATACATTTAAAAAGAAAATGACATCGGAACAAATAGCGACGTTGATGAAAACGTTAACTGAGAGTTTAATCGCTCAACAAAAAGCCCAAATGGATTTTCAAAAACAAATGCTAATTCAACAAGAACGTTTCGAAACTCTTGTATTACAACAAACGACGGATAATCGCTTATTTTGTGAAACGATTTTGTCAGAAAAATCTAAGGAGGGTGCATCCAGATTTTTTTCGGCTGAGGGTATAGTGAACTCGCTTTCAGAGTTTAAATATGACCCAGAAAAAGGTGACACTTTTCCAGCCTATTATCGTAGGTTTGAAACGATATTTACAAAACGATGCGAGAAGGGGTCGGACGAGGAAAAAATAACACTATTACTCCAAAAAATGAGCACAGAAGAAAATACTAAATTCACGAATTTGATATTGCCTAAAAAACTGAAAGAGATCTCTTTTTCTGAAATGGTGAAAATTTTGTGTGTTATATTCGGTGAAAGAGATAGTCTTTTTCATACACGGTATAGGTGTTTAAATATTTCAAAAGACGAAACTGATGACATTGTCACATATGCGGGCAAAGTCAACGCCCAGTGTGAACCGTTTAAATTAAAGGATTTATCAGTGGACATGTTTAAGTGCTACATATTTGTCCAGGGACTGACGGCACCGAAGGACAAGGATTTAAGGTCAAGGATATTATCAATCATGGAACACGACGGAAATTAACTTGCAAAAAGTGACAGAAGAATGTCAAAAATTGATAAATGTAAAAAAGGACACTACGAGGATGGAGGGAAAAGTCACATCCCAAGTCCAGGTAGTAAAACAGAAGACATTTCCAAAAGACAAAGGGAAAAGTTTTGAATGTTGGAGTTGTGCGGGTCCGCACTTAAGAAAAAATTGCCCTTATAAAGACCAACGTTGTACCAAATGTGGCCTACTGGGACACCGGGCATCCCACTGCCGAACTAAGCAAGACAAAAGACAGAAATGGAAGCCAAAAGTAAATGTGGTCTTGTCCAAAGAAGAAATAAAACAAGGAGGGAAAGGGAAATTCGTTCACACACAAATAAATGGTCACTCAGTGAAGCTACTTTTAGACACAGGTAGCGACATATCAAGTATCGACGAAGTGACCTGGAAGAGAATTGGTGGTCCAAAACTGAGAAAAACACAAAAAATTGGAAAAGGTTTTTCCGGAGAGCGATTAAAATTCATGGGAGAATTTAATTGCAGTGTTTCTCTTGGATCGAAAACTTTTTCCTCAAACCTTTCAGTTGTTCCAGGAATAAATTCTTGCCTTTTTGGAATTGATTGGATTGTTTTGTTTGATTCATGGGAGCTACCCATAAATTCATTTTGCAATAATGTAAGAGCGTTGGAAAAGAAAAATTCCAAACAAAATGACCATTTTCTGCCAGTGTTAAAAAGTGAATTCCCCAAAGTTTTTTCAGAAGGATTAGGAGTGTGCACCAAAACTGAAGTAAATTTTTAATTAAAACAGAATGTGAAACCTATTTTTAGACCAAAAAGAAATGTGCCTTTTTCTTCAAAAGAAGATATTGAAATTGAACTAAAAAGACTACAGAAGAATGGTGTAGTCGAAAAAGTTGACTATTCTGAGTGGGCGAGCCCCACTGTGTATGTTAAAAAGAAAAATAAGAAGATTCGGGTATGTGCCGATTTTTCTACAGGCCTTAATGACTGTCTGATGGATCATAGTTATCCACTTCCATCTCCTGAAGACATTTTTACAAAGCTGAATGGAGGTAGAATTTTCTCTAAAATCGACTTATCGGAAGCTTACCTTCAGGTAAAAGTCAGTGAAGAATGTTCTAAGTATCTGTGTATCAATACACATCTAGGACTTTTCCGACTAAAAAGACTTCCTTTTGGATTAAAAGTGGCCCCAGCGCTATTTCAGCAAATAATGGATACAATGCTTACTGATTTAGATGTTGCAATCGCATATTTGGATGACGTCTTTGTCAAAAGCAAAAATGTACAGGAACATAAGGAACACATCAGAGCAGTTTTCCAAAGAATTGAGGAATTTGGTTTCAAGTTAAGTGCCGAAAAATGTGAATTCTTTTTAAAACAGATAAAATATCTTGGTCAAATTATCGACAGCCAAGGCAGAAGACCAGATCCTCAGAGAACAGAAGCAATCGAGAGGATGCCAGCACCCAATAATGTTGCCCAGTTACAATCTTTTTGGGGTTTGGCTCAATATTATGCTATTTATATTCCAAACATGCATAAGTTGAGAGCACCATTGAATGATTTGTTAAAAAAAGGACAAAAGTGGATTTGCTCAAAAGAATGCCAAAATGCGTTTGAAGATATTAAGAAATGCCTGCTATCAGATTTAGCTCTAGCACATTTTGATCCACAGAAAGAACTGATTGTTGTATCAGATGCAAGTGACTACGGAGTTGAAGCAGTTCTTCTCCATAAACTTGAAGGTGGATCAATGCATCCAGATCACTTTTGCTGGCTGAAAGATACTATTCTCAAATTGAAAAAGAAAGCTTGGCGATTATTTATGCCATTAAAAAATTCCATAGATTTATTCATGGAAGGATGTTTACTTTGCAAACCGACCACAAACCCTTATTGACTATTTTTGGCTCTAAAAAAGGCATACCTACGCACACTCCAAACAGACTCCAACGATGGAGCATAATTCTACTAAATTATAACTTTAAAATGGAGTACATTTCATCCAAAAATATCGGACATGCAGATGGACTGTCCAGGCTCATCCAAAAGTGTGCTGAACCTTTGGAAGACACAGTAATAGCTGCATTGACAGAGGAAAAAGAACTCTCCGGATTACTGTGCAACACAATCAGAGAGTTACCAGTGACTTTAGACGAAATAAATAAGGCAGCAGAAAAGGATGATTATATTGTGAAAATGAAAAAGTTGGTGCAACTAAATAGAAAATCAAAGAAAGACCCTAAAATTTTACAATTTTACATTTGTGCTCAAACCTTGATGTACGCAGACAGAGTCGTCATACCGACTACGCTTCAGAGAAGAATTTTAAAAGAATTTCATAGTGGTCATCCAGGCATGTCGAGAATGAAAGCTTTAATGCGTGGATATACGTATTGGCCTAGGATGGACCAGGACACTGAAAAACTCGTAAGAGAGTGTCAAGGGTGTCAGCTAGCAGCAAAGGCACCACCTGTGCAGATACAACCGTGGCCAAAGACTGATACACCGTGGACTCGGTTACATATCGATTATGCAAGTCCTTTAAATGGACATTATTTCTTAGTGGTCGTCGACAGTTTCACAAAATGGCCAGAAGTGTTTAAATACAAACACCCTACTTCGATGAGTACAATAGATGCACTAAGAGTTCTCTTCAGTCGTTTTGGAGTGCCTAAAATTATTGTCAGCGACAACGGCACCCAATTTACCAGCAAAGAATTTGAAGAATTCTGCAAGGCTCTAGCCATTGAACATTTAACAACAGCAATCTACCACACAAGGTCAAATGGCCTAGCAGAGAGGTTTGTCGAGACATTCAAAAGAGCCTTGAAGAAAAACCAAGGCATGGACACTGACGAGAAGAGTTTTGAACAATTTTTATCGGTGTACAGGATAACTCCGAACCCAAACATGGATACCGGTTTGTCACCAGCCGAACTGATGTTTGCACAAAAAATCAGATCTGTATTTGACAGAATTTTACCAAGTGCAACCAGAGTAACAACAACAAAAGAAAATTTTCCAACAAGGTTTTACAAACCTGGTGACAGAATATTCTTCCTGAATTACAGGAGTGGAAAAACTTTTTGGGAGGAGGGGATTATCATGAAAAGAATCGGACACATGCTATATTCTGTAAGAAGTAATAAATTCGACTGTCGCAGGCATATAAATCAGCTAAGACCTCGACACACTGATGACTACAAACAGGCAGAAGAAAATGACCTGCCCCTAGAGGTTTTGTATGATTCTTTTAATATTCCCCAACCCTTAACAGAACTTACTCCAGATTTGAGAGTTCCAGCTTCTCCACCAACTCCACCCACTCAAACGATATTGAGGAGAAAAAGTACAAGGGTGAAAAGAAAAGTTAACCGGCTGAGCCCCAAGCCAAAAAGCAAACAATATTAAGCCAAATTCTCTTGGGAAAAATTGTCTTAGGGGGAGGTGTTATGGCGAGATGAGCAATTCACCGCTGGAACTTTTTATCAAAAGAACGTTATCACCGGTCACCGGTTGTGAGAGCCTTCCCTGGGTGGGAACACTTAAAAAAACATAACATGCTGTCTCTGTAAATATTCTCAATAAACTTCTCTATTTCTTTATTACTTCAGAACCTCTTTATCCATTTATTTCCCTGGTGGAGTACCTTTCTTGAATATCCTTTTATTACGGCCACCCACCGCAGGATATATCAGTAACATACCCAAGAATTATGAAAAATGATGAAATGGAGGTTAATTGATTAGTGTTTGTAATGAAATAATCAACCCAGCAAATGTATCAAAGTTATTATTTTAGTAAGGTTGGGCGACAATGTTGGTTTAAATTATAAAAAAATATTGTCGAAATTAGTAATATATCGAAGAATTATGAAAAATGATGAAATGTGAGTTGATTGATGTGTGTGTGTGTAATGAAATAATCAGCCTAGACAATATATCAAAGTTATTATTTTAGTAAGGTGTGCGATATGGTGAGTTTAAATCATGAAAAATTGTCAAAATTAGTACCATATCCAAGAATTATTAAAAATGATGAAATGTGAGTTAATTGATGGTTGTGTTTTTTATAAAATAATCAGCCAATACAATATATCAAATTTAACATTTTAGTAAAGGGAGAGGCGATAATGTGGGTTGAAATTATGAAAAAGTATTGTCGAACATAGTAACATATTTAATAGCTATGAAAAATGATAAAATGTGAGTTAATTGACCGGTGTGTTTGTAATGAAATAATCAGCCCAGGAAATATATCAAAGTTATTATTTTAGTAAGGGGGCGATACAGTTTTAATAAAAAAGTAGAATAATATTATTGTGCCTTCATTCATGATGAACAGAACGCTCACAGCATGCCCAGCAACAATATATTACATATGAAAAATGCTGCTGTGGAATTTCCACATGTCCCACTAGTATGATATAAATGTAGGAGTACCTCAGGGGTTTATCCTTGGACCTTTATTATCCTTGATATTCATAAATGATCTCCCTGATAAAATTGTTTCTGAGATGAGTATATTTGCTGATCATACCACTCTATATAACAGGCATGCGGGGAAAACAAATGAGCACATATCTAAGGAAATGGCAGAAACACTGGAGGAAGACCTCCAATCTGCAGTGGAATGGGAACAAAAATGGAGAGTCACACTGTAACGGTTTTTGGGACTAGCCCAGGGGTTCGACGTATATTGGGATCTCGGATGAAAATCCCATGTGCCGGTGGCCTGGAGTTAGGAATTGCTGGTTGTAATAATATTGTTATGTAATGGATGGCTGGAACCATCATACATAACTGAAATGAAAAAAACTTTAATAAAAGATTTAAAATAGTGGGCATCGAATAATCGATTGTCTACCAGTTGAAAAGAGAAAGTGCTTACGTCATAAACAGAGAAATCGGACGACGATTTTTTTTGTTTACAAAACAAAGAAACGTGACATTCCTCGTAAGCTCTGGAAGTACAGATATTGGCATGAGTGGTAAATTCACGTGTCGCTCGGCTGAAGATAAAATCGAATGATCATCTGAGGTCACCACCGGCAAAGAAATTGTCAAAACATGACTAAAGAACGCATGTTCTATTATCGATCAACTGATTGACAGAACGCGTGGATAGGAAAAACAAAGTGACAAAATGCCAATAAAAACGGTGAATCTAAAGAGAGAGAGAGCAGAGAGAGGAGAAACAAAGGACAGCATGTGTTGCTGAAGACCGGATCGTTGAAGCGTCATTTTCCCTCCTCAGAGCACTGTGAGAAAACTGTTACCATCGCGGTGAACTCCAAAATCACCAAAAGAAAAAAAAAAGACGAACTGTTTTAAATTGTAACTATATTGTAAAATATAATTTTATACAAAAACAAATGCAATTGTGACTTACGTCTTTTAATGCATATTTTTAAGTTACGGCTGATTGTTCTAAGTTGTCAACCGCTTTGTTTTCAGGTTCAACGTTGTTATGACATTTTTGACAATTGACGAGAGGCAAGATAAGGAAAAAGTGCCAGTCTAAGGTGAGATAACTCACTAGTCTTAACTCGTTGTCATGACAACCGCTTAGTAAACAAGTGAACCCACGGACGACCAACGTAGTTAAAACTGCTATGTACCACAGCCAGGGAGTCTTACGCACTATTACGATTTCCCAACCTGGGAGCCACTCCACAATACAACATAGTATTAATTGGTGCCTTGATGACCAGTTCACTCCGCAAGAGTGATAAGAACTTTTTAACAAAAACAAAACTAAACAAAAAGAACTCTTACACAAAAAGAACTTGGTTACCACATACACAACAACAAAGAAGAAGAAAAAAAAAAACACAACGTGAATCAATCGACGAAGAGAAACGCGAACGCAGAAGCAAGAAAGAGATGAAGAAAGAACACTGGACCTGAGGAAAAGCAAAGGTTAGTTGATTTTTTCAATATTTTTCTAAACCTCGGCTCTTAAAAAGTTTTGTTAAAAAAAAAAAAAAAAAAAAAATATATTTCTTTTCTTTCTTCTTTCTTTCTTGTATAATTTTGAAAATAATTGTAAACGATGGAACAGCAGTTTTTCACAGATTTCGCTCAGATCCTAGGGGCTGAACTACACAATGTAGGGAAGGCCATTTCGAACTCTCTGAGGGGGGAGGCGTTGTTAGCAAAAATAAAAACATTAGACACTAGACGATCGCAGGAATACAGAAGATAGCTAAATGATATAGATAAATACACTAGAATAGTTAGCCAAACAGAGGAAGAAAAATGCCAATTAGCGTTAATTACGACGGCTGGCCCAATAGGACAGTTTGTTTCAGGACTACTAGCCAACAATGAGAGTGTGGCATGGGTAGACTTGAAGCGAGCTCTAGATAATTATTTTGGAGTCCAGGCAGATCCTACCAAGTTTGTTAGGGAGTTAGCAAATATTAAGCAGGGTAGAAGCGAAACTGTGCAGGACTACATGCAGAGGTTAGTGCACTTGGCTATAGGTTCGTATGGTAGTCTAGATACGAACAATGAAGTAATAAAAAGCCAAGTGATAGGTTTCTTCATCGAGGGGCTATATGACAGACAAGTCAAAATCGCTGTCATGAGGGAAGAACCATCGGACCTCAAGGTAGCCTATGAAAAGGCCCTAATCGAGGAACGGTGGCAAACCCGCATAAGAGGCAATGACCGAGAAGAAGAACCTATGGAAATAAATTATAGTGGGCGCCAGAGGAATATAGAAGCGATAAGGAAAAAAAGATTCCCAGAGCCAGATAGGGGGCAGGGGAATTATAGAGGATTTAATAGGGGACCCGGCTTCAAGGCAAGAGAAACAGAGCGCCCTTGGCCGGGGATTAAGTGTTACAATTGCGGCAGAAAAGGCCATATAGCCAGGAACTGCACCTTCCCTAAGTCGGGAAACGAGCAGACCCCACTCGCAAGACGCCCAGCGAGAGGAAGAGGGGTGAACAGTCAAAGATCATAGGACATATGGGCGCCGCTAATTGCATCCCTATTAAGATAGAGAAAAATAAGTTTAGGGCTTTAGTAGATACTGGCGCCGAAATTTCTGTAATAAAAATTACTGTATTAGAAGGTCTCAGAGAGAAGCCTGAGATAAAGAAAATAGAAATTAATTTAAGGACTGCAAACGGGTCACCTCTCATAGTGCAAGGAGTGGCGCGTTTACAAATTAAAGTAGGAAGCCAGTACATTCGACATGATTTTGTAGTGACAAAAAACCTTAAAAGGAACGTCATATTGGGCCGAGACTGGCTCAAGCAAAATAGTGTTAGAATGTACTTTGATTTAGGAGCAATCCGATTAGGCAGCGAGTACATAGCGCTGCAAGAGGAGGCTCATATTTCGAGTATAGTTAGATTAAGGCACGATGTCACCCTGAAACCGCAGCATTTACATGCGTGCACAGCTCGTGCCGAAATGAGAAACGGTCAGGGTTTAGATTACGAAGTAGTGCAGATAGATAAGGGCTTCCTAAGTGATCTAAGTGGTGTATCCGTAGCGAACACGGTAGTTAAAATTAAAGGTAGGAAAAGTTTTCCCTTGCTAATTATGAATAACACGAACCAGACAGTAAAATTAAAGAAAGGTTACAAGATAGGTAGATGTAGAAGAACAGAAGTAGTAATGGCAATATCAAAGCCAAATAAACAAAAGAAGTCGGGAAACAAAAGTAACCTCAACGGCATAAAAGTGCCGGAAGAAATGAGGAAAGTTTTAAATAAAGTCCTGCAACGAAATACTGATTTATTCGTCACAGAGGATAGATATTTAGGCCGGACTGACACAGTAGAGATGAGGATCGATACAGGAAAAAACGATCCCATAAAGAAAAACCCGTATAGAACACCTCTCAAACAACGAGAAGAAGTTAATGTAGCACTAGAGGAAATGCTACAGGCAGGTGTGCTAGAAAGGTCAAACAGTCCGTGGAGTTTCCCGATAGTTTTGGTAAAAAAGAAAGACGGAACAAAGAGGTTCTGTGTAGATTTTAGGGCCCTGAATAAGATAACAAAGAAGTATGCCCGAGTGCTACCAGTAATTGATGATATACTGGCCTCGCTTGGGTCAGCAAAATACTTCTCAAAGTTGGACTTGAAATCAGGGTATTGGCAGGTAAAGTTGAACGAAAAAGATAAAGAGAAAACTGCGTTCACCTGTCATAGAGGACTGTTCCAATTTAATGTAATGCCATTCGGACTTGCTAACGCTCCGGGAGTGTTTCAGGAGCTAATGTCCGTAGTGTTACAGGGACAGGAAGAATTCGCTGTGCCTTATTTGGATGATATTTTGATATTCTCCAAAACAAAGGAGGAACATGGTAGGCATATAGAAAAAGTGTTAGGTAGTTTACGTAGGCATAATTTAAGGTTAAAGGCGGCGAAGTGAGAGTTTTTCGGCAAGGAAGTGCAATATCTGGGATTCCGAGTAAGTGAGAAAGGTATCCAGCCGGAGGGGGACAAGGTTAAAGCAATTCAGGCAATTGCGACCCCAACCACTGTGAAGCAGATTAGATCCTTTATAGGCATGACATCCTATTACAGGCGATTTATCAAGGATTTTTCTGTAATCGCCGAACCGTTAATTCGGTTAACTAGGAAGCATACACGTTTCTGTTGGGACGATGCGTGTCAGTCTGCTTTTAATCGATTGAAATCGAAGCTTGCAGAGATGGTGATGCTGGCATACCTGGACACTAACAAAGGATACAGGTTATACACGGATGCCTCCGATTATGCGATCGGAGCAACCTTGTCTCAAATGGTCTACGACCCGGAGGAGGGTCGGGAGATAGAGAAACCCATTTATTTTCTATCTCATAAGTTGTCTGATACCCAGACTAGATGGTCAACAATAGAGAAAGAAGCATATGCGATTCACTATGCCTTAAGCAAGTTGAATCACTACTTGCATAGTGCTACGTTCACCATCTACACGGATCACAGACCATTGGAGTACTTGCTGAAATCTCCGATACAGAATAGGAAGATACAGACGTGGGCATTAAGTATGGCTGGCTATGATTGCACCATACAGTACCTAAAAGGAAAAGATAACGTCTGTGCGGATCTCTTATCCCGTGCGGTAAATGCGAGTCGGGATGAAGACGATCCTCCAGTAGAAATAGATGATAGGAATTACACGGTGAGTGCGATAAACTCGAATCGTTTTGAACCAAGAGAGTTTGTATCGCATAAGGATGACGAAGACTCACCGGTAGTAAGCGAGCGTCCTACACTATCAGGTTTGGATATGTGTAAAGAACAAGACGCCGATAGTCAGATCGTCGAATTAAAGAAACGGATGAGGAGCGGTAAAACGTCCAAGATGGAAGAAAAAAAGTACATCATAATGGACGATATCGTATATTATTTATCGCAACCCGACGACGATCCATTAGTTAGATTATATATTCCGTCACATTTGAGGATGAAGGTATTGAAACAATACCATGATGAGAATGGTCATATGGGTGTGGAGAAAACGTTCCACTCCATTAAACAGAAGTATTTCTGGCCTGATTTGTTCAAGAAGGTAAACGAACACATAGGGAAGTGCGTCCCATGCCAGACCAGAAATTTGAGGAAGCAACAACCTCAAATGCAGGAGACCGACATGCCTTCTTTTCCTTTTGCTAAGATTGCATTGGATATTTCCGGACCCTATCCGAGGACTTTGTCAGGCAATCAATACATAGTCACGTTCATCGACATGTATAGTGGTTGGCCTGAGGCTTTCGCTGTGCCTAATAAAAAGGCAGAGACAGTGGTGTATCTCTTAATTGAGGAAATATTTCCCAGATTTGGTGCACCATTGCAGTTACTTACGGATAACGGACCGGAGAACGTCAATGGGATCATGAAAAGGGCTTTAGAAGAGCTTAATGTTGATCACGTGACCACCTCATTTTACCACCCGCAAAGTAACGGGAAAATAGAAAGATTCCATAGGACGATGCATGACGTACTAGCAAAGAAAATAGGGGACAATGACCGTTCATGGGACATGTACTTGAACCAGATGCTGGCTGCTGTAAGGTTTCATGTCAGCGAAACAACAAAGTACTCCCCCTATTATTTGCTCTATAATAGAGACGTCTTGCCGTTAGACAACATACTGAGGCCGCGTAGAATTTACTATGGGGAAGAGGATCATGAGATCGCTCTGCAGGACATGCATCGGACCTTTACATTAGTCAGGAACAATGTAAAGAGAGCTAGGAAGAAAATGATAGATAGGGCCAACGAGAAAACAAAAGCAGTCGATTTTCAAGTTGGCGACTTAGTTTATTATAAAAATAATAGAAAAAAGGGAAAGCTAGATGTAAGATGGTCTCCATATTACGTAATAATAGAGAAGACGGGGCCAGTCTCGTATAGAATTAGAAATCAACTGACGGGGGCAGTAACAAAAGCCCATGGGGAACACCTTCGGAAAGCAGAACTGGAGGAATGGGATATCCCCAACAAGCAAGAGGGCTGTAGAAAAACTACCCTGTCAGCACCGGTAGAGGATAGTAGTTCAAATCAAGAATCCTCTAGTGGGGAGGAAGAAAATTATCCCCAACAGAGCAATCGCCATCAACGAGAATCCCCAAGTCAGGAAAACAGGGTCCCGTTGATGGAACGGAAAATAATCACACGTAGCATGACGGCTGAAAGGGCTAAAGAAGTTGATGAAATATCGAAGGAAGATATATATAACTTAGTGCCCAGGTCGTGCAGAGTTGATTATGATAGTAGGGATCAGCCAACCGTAGCTAGGGCTAGCACGGGGGTTGGGAACTCAGGTTATAATCGAACTGCGGGTCGGGAGCTCGGAACAGGATGTTTGGATTGGTTAAGAAAATTACTCTGTTGATGTTAGGCAACATCCTTATCATAGGGAGTTCGGAGTTGCCACCATAATTAGAATCCTGGCGTTCTGGTCGAAATTTTTGTACTATATGCTGCCCACATTTTAAACAAGTCATTAAAATGTAAGACTCGTATTTAGTTAATTAGTCATATTAATTAAAGAGCCGAGGTAGTGGAGAATATTGGACAAATCAACCACTTCGGTAAAATTAGTAAATTTGCAGCTTATATTTTGCTGTTAAGTGCGGCCGATGCACTTATACCGAAGAAGACCTTATGCTTTTCGTGTTGCTGTTTATTTTTATTTTTTTTTCTAAACGGAAAAAAAAAAATACAGTAAAAGGGATGAAATAAAATTGTGACATTAAAAACATTATTGGAAATATCGATGGACCGATAGACGATTGAAAAAAAAAAAAAAAAAAAAAAAAAAAAAAAAAAATATGGTTAATGGAGGGGTGTTATGTAATGGATGGCTGGAACCATCATACATAACTGAAATGAAAAAAACTTTAATAAAAGATTTAAAATAGTGGGCATCGAATAATCGATTGTCTACCAGTTGAAAAGAGAAAGTGCTTACGTCATAAACAGAGAAATCGGACGACGATTTTTTTTGTTTACAAAACAAAGAAACGTGACATTCCTCGTAAGCTCTGGAAGTACAGATATTGGCATGAGTGGTAAATTCACGTGTCGCTCGGCTGAAGATAAAATCGAATGATCATCTGAGGTCACCACCGGCAAAGAAATTGTCAAAACATGACTAAAGAACGCATGTTCTATTATCGATCAACTGATTGACAGAACGCGTGGATAGGAAAAACAAAGTGACAAAATGCCAATAAAAACGGTGAATCTAAAGAGAGAGAGAGCAGAGAGAGGAGAAACAAAGGACAGCATGTGTTGCTGAAGACCGGATCGTTGAAGCGTCATTTTCCCTCCTCAGAGCACTGTGAGAAAACTGTTACCATCGCGGTGAACTCCAAAATCACCAAAAGAAAAAAAAAAGACGAACTGTTTTAAATTGTAACTATATTGTAAAATATAATTTTATACAAAAACAAATGCAATTGTGACTTACGTCTTTTAATGCATATTTTTAAGTTACGGCTGATTGTTCTAAGTTGTCAACCGCTTTGTTTTCAGGTTCAACGTTGTTATGACATTTTTGACAATTGACGAGAGGCAAGATAAGGAAAAAGTGCCAGTCTAAGGTGAGATAACTCACTAGTCTTAACTCGTTGTCATGACAACCGCTTAGTAAACAAGTGAACCCACGGACGACCGACGTAGTTAAAACTGCTATGTACCACAGCCAGGGAGTCCTACGCACTATTACGATTTCCCAACCTGGGAGCCACTCCACAATACAACAATATCACAACCAAATGGCACTTGCCGAGGTTCGAATCAGCATTATTGTCATGAAACACCTTAATGACATTCATGGTTAATAATTAGAATAAGGCAATAAGAATGACAATGACACAATTGGGTATGAACATACTAAAAATACATTCATTTATTTACATGAGTGTAATACAGATGAATGCAAAAAAAAACAAAAACGAAGATAAAACAACAATAATGCAAATGGGGTTGCAGACAACATTACGGGTTGAGATGAGGAGGGGGGGGGCGAGCGATAATAAGGTTTATTCATGGAGACATATTGTCTCTTCCCCCCTTTTTTTGAATGAAAA
Source organism: Euprymna scolopes (assembly GCF_053919585.1). NCBI lineage: Eukaryota > Metazoa > Mollusca > Cephalopoda > Sepiida > Sepiolidae > Euprymna > Euprymna scolopes. The sequence goes on along the minus strand of NC_136513.1, from coordinate 63,083,524 downwards.
TAGAGTCACAGTTATTGTTCGGAATCAGACAGTAATATGTTTTCTCCTTTCTTTACACATGGCAAAAAGTCAATTTTTGAAAGAATAACATTTGAGCATAAGGACATGAGATTGGGTTAAATGGATTGGGGAAAATGAAAATTGGAGGACACTTAGCTCTGTTAGTGATTATCCATTCTTTTCTTCGTCACCGTTTTTTTTTCAACATTATCCCCGGCGCGTGATTTTCAGTATATATTCTTCCATTGGAGGGATATTCATCTCCAAGAATAATATTCAGCCAAGGTAAATCCAAGCTTTGAGTTGATTTCCCTTTTCGGTTCATTGGCGATCTGGTTTGAGTGGGCTGTATTTTATTCACCTCTGCAACTTTCTACACTGGTGTTTAACTCCATTTTTCTCAGGAGTGATAATTCCACAAAGTGTCCTCATTGCTTGCAGCAGCCTAACTGAATTTCCCACTCAAGTCTTCTGTCCACGTGTTTCCTTCTGAGATGGATATGGGTTGGGGTTTCTGTCTGGTTCACACCCGTTCACATTCGCCATCTCCTTGCAAGGCGATAGGATGGGGTAGGGGATCTTGTCTCGATGACTTCCTTTGCATAGGTGGAATGAAAAGAGGTTGGGGTGGGTTGTCTATTTCGACTTGGTTTTCAATGGTCGCTGTTCGACGGGTGTGGGTTGGGGAATGTTTGACTAATACCTACATTTATTATGACATAGAGAGAAGGGAGGGTGTATAGTCTTTTCTTATAACAACACTCAATGCAGCCAAGACTAAGCTACTTTCCTTCAATAATTACAAGAAACCTTCTCTACCACCAATACCAATGGCCAAGAACACATTACTCGAAAGTACTTCCTTTAAACTCCTCGGCCTAACGTTTACAGGGAACATGAACTGGAATAGATACATTGAGAGCATTGCCAAGGCTGCTGTGAAGAAGGTGAGCTCTCTCTACCGTGCTAGAAAACTACTTATGCCTGAAAGTATCCTATACCTGTATAAGGCCACAATTCGCCCATGTATGGAGTACTGTTATCACATTTGGGCTGATGCATCTGCTACTTGTCTCTCACTCCTTGACAGGGTTCAAAAGAGAGTCGCCAACCTGATAGGTCCTTCATCTAGGCTTCATCTTCTGTCTCATCAATGAAATGTTCCATCCCTCTACCTGTTCTACAAGTACTTTAATGGTAAATGCTCTGACGAACTACAAGCACGTGAACACCACCGACAAACCCGGCAAGCAGCTAAATCCCACTCCTTCACAGGAGAGATCCCTAGGTGTAAGAAAGCCTTTTACTCCAATAGTTTCCTCCCCAGAACTGCTAGACTTTGGAACTCGCTTCCGGGATTCTGCTTTCCCAACTGTACTGACGTGCAGAAGTTCAAGTGTAATGTGAATAGACATCTTGCTACTCATCTCCCTTCATAATACTCCTGCAACTTATGTCCCCAATAGTAGCTCCCCTACTTCAAAGTAGCACTGTGCCTTGTTTGGGGTGAAAATTTGAAAACAAAAAAAAAATGTGTATCCAAACGTAACATATGAAATGTAAACATTGAAAAAGCAATTTCCCTTTTTGCTGTTGTCATCTTTTACCGTTTTTTTGTTTTTTTTTCATTTTTAACTTGGAGCATAAAAGCATTGAACACATAAAAGAAAAATAAATTAACATCACTGGAATGCTTATTCTATTCTCTCTCCAATGTAATTCTTAAAAATTGACCCACAAATAAAAGATATGACTTGTTGAAGCACATTAGGTATGTAATATTGCCAATGTCCACGAAAATACAGCATACGCTTGTAATGCTCTTTACATTTTACCATGCGAACAAAACGACATGCATCGCTGCACAATCAATTAACCTTAAATATGCTCAAGCAACAGCTTGGTTGGAAGGAATATCATGCAAAACATCTATGATTTTTATCACAAGAAACTATTGTGAAACTGAATGCAAAAGAAAATTTACAAAATGAAGACAAATGAAGGAAACACATTCATGTAATTGTTGTGTAAATTGAGAAAATGTGTCCTTCCAACTCGTTACTGGGCTCAACACGAAAAGCAAATGGCTGCTCCCATGTCTCTACTATATATAGTCATCAGAGGAGATCACCTCTGGTTACTTCCTGTTCAGGGGAGACCATCCCTTGTTACTTTCTGTTGTCAGAGAAGGAAAGGAATATCTTACTGAACAGTTGCAGATGTTTCTTTTTTCTTTTGTCCCCCTGAAGAAGGAAATTATACTCTAGAAAATTAGGCATATGAACACCTACAATTCTGTGCGACATAGTAATAATATTAATATAATAATATATAATATAATTAAAAATTATTAAACATGCCTTCAATTATCATTATTCTTTTCTATACTAACTCGTGTCCACAGTGTTTCCCCAAAACAACATTGATATAGCCTTCAAAACAACTCTTTTCACAACTCTTATATCTATATATACTGCTCTCCTCCATGACCACGTCATGAATTATCAGTCATCTTTGTGTGCACTAGAAAACTTATGTGACTTTCCATGCATTTGTGGCAATAAGTTTCTTAGTACTCTTGTTTTACGGTATGAACGTTTTCTTAACAAAGGGTGTGTATTTTTTCCTGTGATATCAACTTCCATTTTGTCTTCATCATGCTCGCTGAGGAGGCTCAGGGTTTGTGGACGAATTCAAAGTTCCTGGTGTGGCGTAATGTGGGTCATTCACAACTAGGTATATTTTATGAAGAAACCAATGGTTGCGTAGTGTTACTCGATTGCTCCTACCTACTTGCACTTGGTACTGTTGGTTCCCATGTGTCTCTACAACCCTCCCCATCTTCGTAAATCAATGAGGATAGTTACCATAAAATCTCCGAATTGGAGTTCCTGGAGTGGGCGACAATGTTCGTTGTAGAAGTGTTTGTTCCACGTCTCTTGGCCATTGCCACCTTTCTTAGTTCACCTATTTTTTTCCATGGTTTCTGTGTTTGGTATTTATTCCATAGGACAGGAAGGTAGTCTTTAATGATATGACCATATAGCATTACATCTAGGGACATGTCAAAGTTTTGGACAAGAGTTGTGATGGGTTAGTAATGCCCGAGCAATCTGATCATTTCCATAGCTGTCCATGTCAGCTAGTATACTTTTTGCGGTTTAACAGCTAACTTTGCATGACCGTTGCTTTGAGCGTAATAGGCTGATGAGGTACGTTTCTGTATACTTCAGTTCCTCAAAAAGGAGTTGTAGTTCTGGGACTCAAACGGTGGTTGTCCGAAGAAATTTCTTCAGTTGCATCCTAAGTACAGAACCATGTTTTCAGGAGATTGTATACAATTTTGGCTTTCCCGATGTCATTAGGTCACTTCCACCCATCAAGTATATCACTCAGCATACACTAAAATACACCACAACTTAGAATGGAAACTCCAAGTCTGTTGGTGACATCAAGGGCTCCCTGCGATGGTGCAATTGGGTTGCAAGTGCGGCACTGAGATCTGGTTGGGTTGATTGGTTTGTTTTACGGTGTACCAAATTCATATATTTAATAAATTATAAATTTTCAATAGATGCACATTTTATAAACAATTTTAATTTGGCTATTTAGGTTCAATGGCATATCAACTACTATGGGTTATCTAAAAATCAAATCCTGCCCACACACGTCATGTGCGACTATAGTAGCTTCCTTTAGTCTGGACAGACTATGCATTGATACTGTATTTTTTTTGTGGCAAGAGTTGTGCAATCGACAACCACATTTCTCCTGAGTCAGTATTGTTAAATACCAGTGGCAAGTGAAGGTTTAGGACAACTGGAAATAATGCAGAGATAAGCATCTAGAAGTGTCTAGAATTCTCATCTGATGCTAACTGGTGTGTCAACGTGATTATACCATGCATATATATATATATATATATAAAATAAACTTATTAAGTGTTTCCTTTTCAGATTAAATATGTTTTTAATTCTTTTTCAAAGTGTTTTTTTAACATGTTTTATTAACTATTTGCTCTTATATATATATACATATATATATTGCACATACATGACTTGCAAACACACATTGTTAGACTAAGTTTAGGAATGTAGAAAACCCATACACATGAATGTGTGAAATAGTATTAAAACCAGTAATATTGTTTTTAATATATTTTCTTTTGAGTTTTGCTTATTTGTGAGGATTTATTTTCAATATCTGTTTCTTCAGGTTCCTCGACTTTGATGTTATCAAAGTAGATTGTATTATTCTTTTATTTGAATTCTGTTTTTGAATTGTATTTTCTTCTGTTTTATTTTCAATAATGTCTTTGTTAGAATCTGGTGATCTTAGGCGGCTTTCACTTGTAGATTGAGCTCTCTTTGAGTATTTCTATATTGTTATCCACATTTAATTTTGTTTTCGTAATAAACTCGGTTGGTTTTGTTTCTGTTGAATACATCTTTTTTAAGATTTTCTTGAAATGATAACTATTGATTTGTGTTTAAATTTATTAACTTTTCTATAAGTTTTTTTATAGTTATCTATTTGAGTGGTGTCCCAAGATTTAGTATTTGTTTTTTATTCATACAACATTGGCAAATATTTTTGTTCCCATATAGCTTTCAACAATTTTTCTAGCTTCTGGGAAAGGTAAATCTTTGGTGTTTTTCATGCATTATCTCCTTTTCTTTTTATTGCAGGTCCTTGAGAAGCTATGGCAGTTTGTACATTTTATATTTTCACACTCACCCTGTGTGGTTTGGGTCACATTCACCACATTTCCCCACACACTTGGCGTTCTTTACAAATGTCTTTGTAATGATCAAATTTCTGACATTTGAAACGTCACAGGAGAGCTGGTTTAAATTGCTCTACCTTTTCTACTATATAACCAATCCTGATATTTTCTGATATTGATGGTTTATCAAAGGTGAGTGTGTGTATGTATAGTTTTATAGTTTTGTTTGATATTTATATTTCTTTAAAGCCTGTTTTCTAATGTCTCCTGGTTGTGCTGTACTTGGTTTGACCTTTGTACACTAGATAGTGCAAGAGGGTGTGTGACATTGTTAAAGTGAGGAATTGACTAACCTTCTGTTCTAATGTAGTAAGCAAAGCTATGTTAGCCAGTACCATCCTTTGATGTTCAGTATTTCTCAGTTCAGCATTTTTGGGGTCCTTATTCCATGAACATATCTGTCCAACAACTATATCATTTGAATAGTCCACTTTCTGGAGCAAGTTTGTTTGTTCGGACACTAAATTTGAAATTCACAATATTTGGTTTGGCCTTGATAAAAAATGAGTTACTGATTCATCCTCATTCTGCCTCATGGAGTGGAAATTCTATTGATTGACTTCTTTGTGTAATGCTCTCACAGCCACCAGTTGTATCTAACAAAAGTACTCCTCTGAGGTAAACTTGAGCCTCAAAAAGTAACCCGTTTGTTTCCTGTGTACTGATCTCTGGTAGTTCGTTCACGTCTTCCAATCTGCATAGGTGTCCAAAAACAATGACCATTCTCCATTAGTGATATCCAGTCCTATTCAGGGTTGTTCTGTTTTTCTCATCCCCAAATGTTCACATGACTGAAAAGGATCTCTTTCCATAGCTCAATGTTCTCTTTCTGAAGCTCAATAAATTACTTCAATAGATGCTCACTTTCTGGCTCCATGGAGTTTGGTGGTGAATATTTTCAATGTCCAATTTCGTTTTCCAAATTTCCATGCTTCACATTGCCAATCATGTTTGTAGCGTCATGTAATAGTTGTGTAAAGTGAAAAATGCTTCCAACTCATTATTGAGCTCAACACAAAAAGCAAATGGCTGCACTCATGTCTCTGTTATATATATAGCCATCAGGGGAGATCACCAGTGGTTACTTCCTGTTCAGGGGAGGTCATTTCTGGTTACGTCCTGTTCAGGGGAAGTCACCTCTGGTTACTTCCTGTCCAGGGAAGGGTTACTTCCTGTAGTAATTTGCATAAACGACTTTATGCAAATTACTACAGGAAGTAACCAGAGATGATCTTTATGCAAATTGCCCACTATTACTTGAGAGGCTATATATAAACACTAAAAATTTCCTGAAAGGAATGAAAACACTTCTCACCTCTGTTACCTAATTTTCTTCAATGCAAAAGAACATTTTCCAGAACAACTGTTTTGGAAACTATCAATCTTCAAAGTGATATAAGTATTACTCTTTATTGTATTTGTAATTATAATTGAATATAATTTGTTTTTGAATGCAATAACTCATTAGTTTTTAATTGCCTTCGTCCAAAAAACGAAAAGTTGTTCTGCTACAAAAACATTGTTCTTTTCTATAAACAAACAAAATGTAGTCTTAGAAATAACTAACTCCAAAAAATTTCTAACAGAGTCATAAATCTTAAACATGGTCTTGTGATGTTCATTAAAGAGATAAAATTGGTTTTAGAAAATGGCTTCGAAACTAAAGACTAATCAAAATATCTCAAATTAATCAGCAAAGATCAACACTAATAGCTGAAAGTTGTTTTCTATGGTTGCTTGACAAGAATAAAACCAGTCAATTCATCGCAACCTCTAAAGCAACAAAACAAAGAAAGGAAAGTCACTTAGTCAATCTGTTGGACATTTAAATAATTTCAGCAGTCATGATAAAGAATCATCTTTTTATCATATTTTTTACTTGCGAATGTCAAGAACAAGAATGGGTTCCTGTATATTTGAACACCAACTTTTACATTGGTCAAATTATTAATGTTATATTTCCATCCAGTTTACATGTATTTTAAAATGATCAGAGCCTTACAAATAATTCTGTATAAAATAAGGTTTGCCACTACTAAGGGATTGCTTTCTAAAAACCAATGTGCTAACTTAAGTTTCTTTGTCTTTTCATCAGCATGTTTTCTTAAATATTTTAAAATTATCTTCAATCAATTCACTGTTCTATCAAATTCCATTTGTCTTTAGGTAGTTAGCCTTGAAACAAACTTTAAACTTAAATTTGGGAATTAGACGGTCAATGCCGAGAATAATTAACTGAGGGACAAAATGTTTAAATAAGAAATTAGGGGAAATTCAACAATTAGGAGTTTAAATTTAGATTTTAAATATATATAGGCTGTAGTTGTATGTATCAGCGGGAGCTTTCTCATAGGAAAAAGATAACTAGTGTAGGGTTTACAGGTGTTAGCTACAAAGATGCAGGTTTATTTCTCTCTACTAAACTCAGTGTGAAAAAGTTATCCTATAATAAAAAGATTTTTTTTATTATGTCCTCATGTTTTATCAATGATGATCTGGCTATGGACACAGAAGAATATCCATATGAATAAAATATGTAGAAAAGGGTTTCAAAATAACCAGCTGATAGGGAACTTAACATTGCTGAGATAAAAAAAATGTTGACAGATTTTAATTACTTTCATGCACATCTTACATTAAGTTCTACTTTATTATCACATAGCAATGAAAAAAAAAAAAAAAAGCTGCACCGCATTATTTAAAAAAAGAAACAAACAAAAAAAAACGAAAAACATAGGTATTCAAATAGTAATAACACTTGCTAATATTGCACATTTCAATGGGTTATTTTTTAATTGAAATTTTTAGTTTTTTATAATAGAGTGAGTGTCGGGTATGTTAACCAACTTGAAGTATTATTTTTCCTGTTTGAAGGAGCTAAAAGGTTAGATGAGAAATAGACGTATGGTGAATCAAATGAGAGTGAAATTGGGGAAGTTATGATATATTTCGAAATAGGCAGATAACAACTAAGAAGTGAGTTGTTGAGGTGTAGGTGCATTCTCAAAGAATAAATCTATTTTATCTCCCTGTGTCAACTGATATGAGAATGAATGAGGAACCAATCTCTCCAGTTGGAGCTCGTTTCATTAATTTTCGATTAATGGTTAAATCTTGTTTAAAAAAGGCGGGAAGTTTTCATGTAGATTTATGTTTCAGCTCAGCATTTTCCAGAAACAAGAAAGCTCAGCTAAAAGAATTCAATCACAAAAACACAAGATGATCAGAGTGACAAATTGCTGCAATCAAGACAAAGATTGATTTTGGCCACACCTACAATATAACAGATCACCATCTTGTCTGCTTTTGCATAAGACTATTATAGGACAAAATGTTTTTGACATCTGGGTGCATAAAACATCAAAGCTAAGTCTTTTTTCAAAAGGTTCAGATATACTCTATTGAGAGGAGTTTTGGTATGCACGATAAGTTGGAGAAACCGTCTAAATTTATATAAAATTCATATCAAATAAGTTTAAGAAAGTAAAAGTTAAATAGTAAAAGGTCTCACAGTGATCAGGTATTTACAATAAAAACGGATTTTACAACAAATGACATTATCTACGTGGGTTATTCTCATCAATTTTAACTGAGAATAAATTTTGAATGACTTTACTATAATTTATAACATGAATGAAGTTAGCACTGTTCATATTTATTTAGTAACTGCATAGAAGTTCTAAGGTAAAAGGTCCATCTATTGTAAAATGACTAAACATTGTCAAAATGTCTCATATGCAATGGCCCTTTGGTTCAATGTAGTCAGAATTATATAGAATTATACTGCATTCCCTGAACCACAATAACTGCTTAAATCTTGATATTTCTTGTAATGTTTTATGGACAAAGCCTTTGCCTTTTATTCCTGCCTTAGTGGTGAATTTTTTCCAGTAAAATATGTCCCTTATGCAACAGAGCTGAATTAATGCGTCAAACTGCAACAATCTTAAAATAATTTTAAATGAAAACTACTATCTATACCTAATTAAAATATGTAATAATGGTTAATGCAATTTGTTTCAGCACTTGATTCTTTGACAATATCTGTCTCATGAGCAACACAGTTTCTGCTCTAATGGCCCAACCAGACTTGATAAAATTTTCATGGTTGGATGAACCCCTTTACTATAAGTGTTTATATACTTTTTCTGTATGCAACGGTTGTTCTGTCATTGTTTAAACTAGTGTTGCAACAATGGTCCAGAACCAGAAAAATAAAAAATCAGAACTTTTGGGGTATTAGAATCTCTATTAGAAAAATTTGATTCTCGTGTCTAATTTTTTAAACGTAATTTTACATTGTTTGTATTATTGATAAAATGATAATTGTTTTTAAATTAATTGTAAAACTAAAATCTATAAATGCAACACTAAAATATGATGCAAATGTATTTTACTTGCATAAAAAATTACAAAAATGCAATGAAACTTTGCATAAATTTGCTAGGTAACCATTTGTAGTTAATTTAAGGGTTCTGAAAAATGTTTGAAAATTAAAAACATTTTTGTCAAGAAAAATAATGAAAAACATCATTAATAATTAAATTTAAAGTAAAATATAAAATGTTTTTTTTTTTAATAATGGAATTTTGCCCATTTCTTTGCCTTGGAAAATTCTTTAATTTAATTTTGAACTTGTAAAATAAAATTTTTAAAGATAGGTTGGTTAAGGGTAGATAGAAGGCTATAAAATCTTCGATCCGTAATAAAAATGAATTTTGGGCATTAATATTATTGAAACTGTTTGACAAGACAAGTGTGCTCAAAGACAAGTGCGCTCAGAGAGTAAAAATCTGTAAACGATCTCTGTTGGAGTCCATGATTCCCAATAAAAACAAGAAGATAAGAAAATTAGGAAAAAAGCAGAAAAGACAGTGAAAATTTGCCATTGTAAGTGTATATTTTTTTCAAAACTATTTTAAGGAAATTTTAAATCAATCATTTGCTTTCGTTACAAACAATATTTCAGAAAGTGTTGGATTACAACATAAAAGTAAAAACTTGGTGATAGCAAAGAGCTGCAGGTGAGAGGATACAATGTAACAGAAGAACACGTTCTTTGTCGTTAGTTCATGAAAAAATAAAACAGATCGGTGATGCAGAAAAGACTGAACTTTTGACCCCCCCCCCCTCCAAATTGAACATTAGCCTGAGATCCATGGACATTTCTCTGGTCATTTTACGCAGTTGACTCTAATAATTGTACTCATGCTGGTCAAGAAAATAGAACATTGTGTTTTTTGGTGCTAAATTCTTATTGAGGACAATCTGTGAGATATAATTGGTGCTAAAATATCCCTATCATGCTAAACTAATTGAAATAGTTGTTTTACAACATAATTTTTTTTCATATCAATTGTGTTCAAAATAATAGAACAAGGCAGGTAAGTAAACAAAATAGTTTTTATTAACACAAATACAAATAAAATTAATCAATATTTAGTAGCAGCACCTTTTGCCTTGATAATAGCATCAATTCACCGGGGCATGGAATCAACAAGCTTCTCGCAATCATGTGTAGACACTGAATCCCATGTGTTCTGGATTGCAATCTTCATAGCTGCAAAGGTAGTAGGTTTTTCTTTTTGGAGCTTCCTCTTCATCTGGTCTCACAAGGCTTCAATAATTTTCAAATCTGGCGAGTTCGCCGGCCATTCAAGAACAAGGATCGATCGTTCTCGGAGCCAGGAAGATGTGGTCTTGGCAGAGTGTGCCAGTGCCAATTCATCTGCTGTCCAGGTTTGATGAGCAGTTGCCCATCACAGCCTCTTCAACATCTGCTTCTTGTTAAGAAGAGGTTTGGTGGCAGCTATACGATTTCGGTATCCCAGTTGCTGGAGCCTTCAGTAGGTAGTGCTTCTCGAAACGTTGGCACCAGAAGCCTGTTTCCACGCTTCAGTGATGTGACTTGTTGATTGGAATCGACTTTTCTTTGCCACCTTGTCCAGTGTCTGGTGGTGCTTTTCTTTTGTCCGCATTTCTTGTGATTGCTGTTGGAAACACTCTCAGCACCTTTCTAGAGCACTTTGGTCACCACCAATCTTGATTGTGATTTCCATGTGCGTCTTTCCTTCTGCCCACAAACCAAAGATACGCTGCTTCTCAGGCAAAGATATGTCTTTAAAGCGACCCATACATATACAATATTATTAAATCACTTTCAAAATCTTTTTAAACAATATTTGAAAAATTTTTTGAGTTTAAGATTACTCAATGACAAAATGTTTTATTAAATTGAAACATTGACTTTTCTAATGTGACAATAAAGTACTCATTGTCTGCCATATGCACCTCCTCAAATGATTAAAAATAGTTGCAATTGTTATTTCAATATAAAATATCTCACCTGTACAATTTACAAGCTTAACATTATCCCAAATGGAATGAATTTACATATGTTCTATTATTCGAGTTTGTTGTCAGTTGTATCTGTTTCATATATGTGACCATTTTGATTGTCGATTGGAGTAGTTTCTTTTTTTGGTTGCATCTGCGTATATTTTAGTTTCAATCATTTTCCTGGCCTCTGGATAGGATATATTCTTTGTATGTTTTAGTTTGGTTACCTCTTTTTCTTTTTTCCATATTTCACAATATCTAGAGCCAGCGCCATGGTTTCCAAGGCAGTTGGCACATTTGAAATCTTTTCTGCAGTCAATGTGTGGACCGCTTTCCCCACATCTTCCACACACTGGTGACCGTGTGCACCAATCTTGATGGTATCAAAACTTCTGACACTTAAAGCATTGCCGTGAGTTTGGGATGTAGGTTTCTACATTTATTTTCATATATCCAACTTTCACTTCTTTGGATATGGTGTGGGAATCGAAAGTTAGCATGTATGTGTTGGTATTGATTTTCTCACTGTTTTTCTTGATTTGGACTCTACAAACATCTAACACATTCTGTCCCTGTAGGTTTGTCTTGATCTCCCCCAAAGGACAAAGTGAAACTTTGTGACTTTTCACAACTCCTTTGCAGGTATTTAGAGTTGGATGTTTGTAGCATTTGATTTTAATATTTTCAAATATTTTTAGTTTCAATATTTTCTTGGTTTATTCTTCATTATAGGTCTCAATTAATAGGCTACCATTAAATTGTTTTTTTAATAGATTTGGGCTTTAAAGTTTTTTTAATTTTTTTTCAATTTTAAAGGGTGATAATTGGCTCAAAGGAGTTTCCTCTATTGATTCCATTATTATAAATGTTGGGGAATTTCTCAGTTTTCATGGCTCTTCTTCAGAGCTACTGATGTCAGGGACATTAAAGTGTTCTTTTTTTGTGGTTGGGTGGTTTTGGGGGGGAATAAGCCATATTATGATTTTATTTTTTTTCATCATCTTTGCTCTCCACCCACCTCGGACTCCTATATGGGAAGTGCCTGGGTGGGAAACCCTTTCGCCCAGCCACAACAAGGATAAAAGGATGATATATTCGATTTTGGTGTTATCATAATGAGCACCTGTCTTCCTTTGATGTTACTATGGGATATATAGTAATTTTAAGGAGTTTGCAGCCATGTCATTGATATTTTCACTTAGTCGATTGACCCTCAGCCACTGCTTTCTACCATATATTAGGGAGTAGGTGTTATTGGTGGGAAAGGGATAGATGTGTTGTGTTAATAGTGGATTTTTGTAGTGAGCAATATATGGTGGGGCATGACGTGACCAACCGATTGATCGGATCAGGTTCTTCCGACCGCCCGTCTAGCCTAGTAAGAGCCAAAGTGGTGTGTTGGGAAGTGGGGGTGCTAAATCCTAACCTCCAAATCACTCAACCACCAGGACCCTGTTCTAATGGTATTATGGGTTGCTACCTACGGCCAACAGGTAGTCCCATTGGGGGACTTTTACCGTGGCCTTCGTTATAAAGATGGCCGGCCAGCTGAAAAAATGACGTCATCGCCGAGGTCCCAACAAGCAAGATATGTGGAACTCTTAGACTGTCAATAATGAACAGTAATTTTTACAGACAGCGTTACAAAACTTCAAAATTGGATTGAAATAAAGAAAGAACACGATGATTTATACTGAAACTCATCTAATATTAATAATAAAAAAATAATTAAAAAAATAATAAAACACAAGTTGTTTGTTTAAGTATTATAAGCAATTGAATATTTCGTTGTATTATAGATTTTAAAGATTAGAATGCGTTCTTTAATTACTTATAAATTACATTTTAAAAACTGAAGGAACACGATTTGATTTGTAGTAAACTTGAAGTTTATTTAATATAATTAAATGAAAATTATGCATGTAAGATTATGAATATTTGAAGCAGAATACAAGCAAAACATTTGAAATATTAAAATTAAACTATTTTTTTAATCAAATGAACAATATTTTTTAAATCAAAATGAATTTTCTTTTAATCAAAAGGAATATTTTTTAATCAAAGTGAACAATATTTTTTTTAAATCAAAATGAATATTTTTTAATCAAAATGAACAATATTTTTTTAAAATCAAAATGAATATTTTTTAATCAAAATGAACCACAATATTTTTAAATGCAAATGAACCACAATATTTTTTCAAAATCAAAAACAATGTTTTTAATAAATTCATGAAATATTGCACAGTAAAAAAATAATTAACCTAAAGAAAAAAATCATGTTTCTTATTTAAGATTATTTCACCACATAACAAAAATAACATGCAAAATCATTTTTTTATATCCATATTTTCAGTTTGTTAAAATACGTGGGTTTGTATTACTGTAAACATAGATTCGACAAAGTTGTCAAAAAACAAATAAATGTTATCAAAGGCAAGATAAGTTACTTTTCTACCAAACTGGATATATTTGGGTTTGTATTACTGTACACATAGATTCGAAAAAGTTGTCAAAAAACAAATATATAACAAATAAATGTTATCAAAGGCAAGATAAATTACTTTTCTACCAAACTGGATATAATTTTCGTGTTTTTATTCAATTTAACATGTTTATTCAGCTCAAAAAGCATACAGTGTTTACCGATGTATTGGAAAATTTAAAATGGCGGCCGACTCTCTCTTTAACACGGTAAGTTCGGGAAAAGGTGTTATAAATAATAAACTAGACAAAATACTATTAAAAAACCACCGAATATATATCAAGTTATGTCACGGTAACTTATATTGAGCAAATTTCTAAGAGTATTTTGTCTAGTTTATTATTTATTACACCTTTTTCCGAACTTACCGTGTTAAAGAGAGAGTCGGCCGCCATTTTAAATTTTCCAATACATCGGTAAACACTGTATGTTTTTCGAGCTGAATAAATATGTTACATTGAATAAAAACACAAAAAATATATCCAGTTAGGTAGAAAAGTAATTTATCTTGCCTTTGATAACATTTATTTGTTATATATTTGTTTTTTGACAACTTTTTTGAATCTATGTGTACAGTAATACAAACCCGGAAAATTCAAGATGGCGTCTGACTCCCTCTTTAACACAGTAAGTTTGGGAAAAGGTGTTATAAATAAAAAATGGTTAAAATACTGTTAAAAACTCGCTCAATATATGTTACCGTGACATAGCTTGACATATATTTTTTCTAGTTTTTTTTATTTATAACACCTTGTTTTTCGAGCTGAATAAACATATTACATTGAATAAAAACACGAAAAATATATCTAGTTTGGTAGAAAAGTAACTTATCTTGCCTTTGGTAACATTTATTTTTCATATTTGTTTTTTGACAACTTTTTCGAATCTATGTGTACAGTAATACAAACCCGAAATGAACGCGCGTTTTTTTTTTTTTTTTTTTTACTTTTAAGTTTTATATATATATATATATATATAAGTATTTTTAAATCTTATCTTTCTAGCTTTAAAAAAAAGTTTAAAAATGTTATCAGCCGACATAATTTATTTTTAAATATTGAAAATTTCAGGAAAATTAATTTTTGCTAAATTTTTAAAACATGACTCAACAGCTTAAAAAAATCGTCTCTTCAAAAGAGTCGATGTTGTCTCGCATTTTCATTAGTTTTGTATGCTGTAAAAAATTTTTTTTTAATATTAGCAATTTACTTGAAGCTTCTTCTTTTGAATGGTAAAAAAAATAGGATGATGATATTGAATTAAATTATCGTTACATCGTGTTAAATACCGGGGGGAGCACGTTAAAACTTACTTTGCTGAATGGAGATATCCACGAGTAGTCACTACCGGTGTTTACAGGTGTCAAGAAGCAATGGACTACCCGTGATGACGTCAGCAGATTAAATTATTTTTGCCCACCGGCCATCTTGTCTTTTAAGACGGTCTTGCTTTTACTCTCTGCAGGGGGGCAGTCGGCATATTCTGATGCCCTGCCAACAGGGTTAGTGTAATTGATTGATAGGAAAAACTTTTAGCGCTTCAAGTTGTTTGTCTTTTTAAAAAATTATTTCTATTTTAGTTGTTTTTATTACTTAGGTTGGTATGTTTTAATTAGGAAGCCGGTAGGAAAGTGGGGTTGAGAGAAAAAAAAAAAAAAAAAAAAAAAAAAAAAAGGAGGGATGGAGATGAAAGGGGAGGGGGCTGTTGTTTTTGTTTTGGGCTTTGCAGAACATGCAGCAGTTGTGCAAAAATGAAAAATGAAAAACAAAAACAGAGAGGTGTTAATGTAGGTGTGTTTGTGTCAGGGAGTCATCATCCGACAGCCTGATCTGGTTGCACCAGTCTTGTTATTGTATGAATTTAAAATACATGATGATCAATAGTTTTGCTTGTGTGCCATGTAATGCTAAACAGAATTATTTTATTATTGGATTCCTTTGAGATGAGTAATTTGTATATTTATTTGCGGACGTACTGAGACTAAAGCTGCTTTCAGGACTGCCAGCAACCACTGCAAAAATGTAATAAAGAATGCAAGAAGGTTGCATGCTCAGTCCGTTAAGTCCTAAGTAGCTGAGTAGCGGTTTGGATCCCACCAGTTTTGGCCAATAGCAAACAGAATCCTGAATAGAAGCGTGTGCTCTATCCCAACTATCATCAATGGACCTGAGGTAATCTCGTCGCCATCAGACAAAGCCAAACTCTTTGCCAAGAATTTTGCAGCTAAGGTCGCCAAGGTCGTCAACCCCCAATATTTCCTTCTGTATCAGAAAACATTCTATGTGACATACAAATATCTGTACGTGATGTTGCCAAGCTAATCAAAAACCTTGATTCCAATAAAGCACTGGTCTTGACGGTATTCCAATTATAGTACTCAAAAGGCTTCAACCAGAACTAGCGCCTATACTTACAAAGCTGTTTAAGCATTGTCTTAAGAATTGCTTTCCATCACCCAGAAAAATCTCATCAGTATGCCCTTTATTCAAGAATTCAGGTGATCGGTCATCTCCCTCTCAATACAGACCAATAAGTCTCCTGTGCATCATGAGTAAGTTACTGGAATCTGTGTTAAATAGAGAAGTAGTCAGCCATCTCAGCAGAAATAATCTTCTTAGTGACATGCAATATGGTTTCTGTTCTGCTAGATCTATAGCAGATATGCTTACAGTTATATCTCATAGATTAGCGAATCTCTTGATGGAGACTTCCTTTCTATGGCAATTGCTCTTGACATATCAAAGGCCTTTGATAGAGTATGGCATAAAGGTTTACTTCACAAGATCTTCAGCTACGGTATAGCTGGAAATGTCTTCTCAATTATTAAATCATTTCTCTCTGATAGGCTCATAAGAGTAGTGGTTGATGGGCAGAAATCAGAAGTTCTCAGTATTAATGCTGGAGTCCCTCAGGAGTCCATCCTGGGTCCAACTCTCTTCCTGATTTACATTAATGATTGTCCAAATCACATCCTCACATAATTCGTAGACTTTTATGCTGATGACATTACTATCTATGGTAGCACATCAAAGACGGTAAATGACCAAGTTTTCTGATTCTCTCTCCTCTGATCTTGAGCACGTTGTACAATGGGGAAGGAGGTGGCTGGTTACTCTTAATGCATCTAAAACCGAGCTTCTGTCTTTACATCATCAACGCTCTGATCCCCATCTGGTATCAATTGAAATGAATGGTTCTCGTCTTGGGGAGACTCCATGTTTTGACAAGCTTCTAGGCTTGACTTTTACTCCCGATCTGAAATGGAACACATACATCAAATACGTTGCTAAGGTCGCTGGAAAAATGGTGGGGTCCTTCTATCGATCCAGTAAATATCTCACTGCTAATGCAATTCTTTATCTATATAAGAGCCAGGTACATCCAATATCTAATCATTTTACATCTTTTTACTATTTAGCTTTTACTTTGGAAAATTATTTCAGTATGAATCTCATAAATTTAGATGGACCTCTAACTTTATCTTGCATAATCAAACTAGTGGTTTCTCCAAGTAGGGTATTTCTGAACCTTCAAAAACAGACTTAACTTTGAACAAAGGAATGTTGTATTTACTTCATAGTTTCTGAATGTCCAAAATAAAAAAAAACACTCAGTACCATCTCATTTTTCCCCTATATTTGTGCACATGAGAAAAATTTCATAAAATCACAAAGAAGGATTCATTTCTGAGCAAATCTGACGCTATTTTTAGATTCTACACATAAAAAAACTTACCTGAATTTCCAAGTTCACATCATGTTCCAAAATTGAATCCCTACTAGACACAATCCTTGAGTGTCTAAGGTCTCTCTGTACAGGGTTTTTTCAGGATAATCTGGCATAAGGATACTTTCGCTACATGTAAACTCTGACTAAATACTTAAAATCAGATAGTATTCACGGCCCACACAAGATCTCCTGGGTCTGCCTAACTCACACTGGCTTTTACGAGGAATAATGCATCTCTCCAAGTGATTTTACTTCAAGCAACAGCACGAAACTGGACACTTGACCAGATGATTTCTCATGCTGAACTTAGTAGGGTCAAGGGACCACAAAAAAGTATACGATGACATATTTAAACAGTCAATTGGGGAGAGAAAAATGCTATCCTCAACTTCTTTACTGATTCAGTGTTTGAGAGGTAAAAGAGAACTTTAATGATCCTTCTATCGATCCGGTAGATATCTCACTGCTGATGGAATTCTCTATCTATATAAGAGCCAGGTACATCCAAGGATGGAGTACTGTTGCCACATGTGGGCAGGAGCTGCTAGAAAGGACTTATCCTGCCTTGACAGAGTTCAAAATAGACTTCATAGCCTCGTAGGGGATGTCCTTTTCTCTTCCTTGCAACCTTTCTCACAGAAGAGATGTTGGGAACCTGTCTCTGCTTTATCGTTATTTTCATGGCAAGTGCTCGACTGAGCTCCAATCTATGGTGCTTCCTCACCAAACTTTCACAAGAAACACTCATCTAGCTGAAAACACTATCAATAATTTAATTTCTCCCACTCTTTATCTATGCCTAAACCTAACCATAGATTCCATGAATAAAGTTTCTTTCTTAGAACTACACGCCTATGGAATTGTCTTCCATTTTCCTGCTTTCCAGCTGACTACAATATGGTTGTCTTTAAGTCTAACGTAAACAAGTTTTTGATGAGCTGTTTCATATAAGTTAAATTTACCGAATTTCCATTACTAACGATTGCTATATTGTCCAATTGTCTACTGTACACTCTTTAACCCTTATTCTTGAGAGGCCTCTTAGCCTTGATAATTGGTGATGCCTATGTAAAAAAAAAAAAATATTCAAATATCTATGTATCTCATATAGAGATCAAGTGTTAGCTGCAGGAAGTGGGGGGGTCCCTTGATTTCTGAGAAATTCGACTGAAGTAAAAAGAAAACATAGCTTGAAGATATGAACATCAAGGACCTAGAAGAGCAGAAAAACACAAACATCTGAACATAGAAGAGAACGATGCAATTCAACATGCTGAGAAAAATTGGCAGTGAATATATTTACTGCGTAAGGAAAATTTATAAAACAGAGCTTACAAACAAAAATAAGGTAACTGCCATTAACGAACTAGCCATGCCAGCTTTAGCATGATTGACAACTAGCCACAAAGGGACATAAATAGGCTACACACCAAAACATGAAAAATGTTGACACTGTACAGAATAACATGTAGAAACTAGTGTCTGCCAAGGATATATCTGCCCAGTGGAGCAGGAGGTATGGGTATCTTAGAAATTCATCATTAGCATCATGCCACTATTGTGAGCACTGGGCAATATCTGAGGAGTTCCTAAAATCCAAACTCCAAATGATACACCAACATCACAAAACAATAGCCAGCAGAACAACCTCCATCACAAAACTGGCCAAACATTTTGAACAATAATGTCCAGAGGTAGTTCATAGACACAGAATTAGAAAACAAGTCAGCCCCCAAAAATGGCCCAAAATAATTGCCAAAAATACACCAAGAACTTCCATTGCAAAAAAAACTGGAAGAATGGGTTAACAGCATATCAAGTATTTTCTAGATTAATTCACCCAGGACGATATAGACGAGGAAGGCTAAAAAGAGGATTGCTTCAGAGGATCAGGAGAGGATTATAATGGCTGCCCAAGTTCAAAGCTTTATGACCAATGCTTTTAAGAAAATGAGTATCTCAGCAATGACAGCAAGTGCAGGTTCTGTGAATCATCTGAGATACAGCTGTAATATTCTGCTATACAACTCGACACAATGCAGTGTGCAAATATCTCCACTGGATGACCTGCAAAAAGTTCAATCTCAAATGAAGCAGCAAGTCCTGGGAATAAATACCAGAAAGAACGGTTGAAAATAAGTCATACATCATCTACTATGACTAAGCAATCCCTACAGCTACGTACCTAGAAAACAGAACTTTTAAATCTGACAGTGATATGGGACAAGAAAAAGAAAGAAGCAACCTTAGTAGAAGTTAGTGCTCACAATGATGCTGGGTTAAACAAAGTTGAGAGGGAAAAGATAACGAAATACCAAGATCTTATGCAGAAAGATCTAGAACATTCTAGTAATTATAGGAGCAACTAGACTCATGAAAAAGAATTTCAAGCCACGCATGCGTAGCTCCCCCCCCCTCTGGTACTGCATGTGAGATGACGCCACAAAAAATAGTGAAGAAATGGTGAATGTGAAAAGTGTGAAGGGCCAACGTTGTCTTCACATTTTCAACAAGTTTCAGAAAAATCTAATGGATTGGGCAAAAGTTATAGAGTAAAAAAAAGGTAATTTTTTGCAATTTTGGGGCATTTGTGACTTCTTTTGAGCTCTTGAGAACGCCGAATCCCAGTGAAAATGGACAAATGGTGCAGTTTCACGTCTTAAGGCATGTATATTTGAAATCAGCACCATGGAAACCCACTATATAGACATACATATCAAGTTTTTGAGTAATATGAAAAAAGAGTTCTAAAAAGGCAGGTTTTTTTAGTCCTAAAAGTTCCAGAGGGATGCGAACCAAAAGTTTGCCAGGGTCACTGATACTGAATTTATATTAAGAACAATAGCCTCAACATTTTGGCTAAGTTTCAGGAAAATCTAATGGATGGATCAAACGCTATGGGGCAAAAAGTGTCATTTTTGGCCATTTTGAGGAATTTTTTTTACTCTTTTGAGCCCCTGGGGATGTTAGTGTAAATGGATAATGGTGCAGTTTCAGGCTTAACACGTGTATATTTGAGTTGAACACCATGAAAAACCACTAAAAATATATTTTTGTTGAGAAATATGAAAAAAGAGTCACAAAACAGGGCGTTTTTAGCAGAGAAAATCTCCAGATTTATGGTAAGAACAATGGGCTCCACATTTTGGCCAAGTTTCAGAAAAATCTAATGGATGGATAAAAAATTATGGTGCAAAACGTGTCATTTTTGGCCATTTTGGAGCATTTTTTACCTCTTGAGCCCCTTGAGAGGCAATGCGAATTTTTGCAAAAAAAATGTTTTACTGTGTACATCTATTTAATGAAATATAATTTGTTGCAAAAATTTCAGGAAAAACTAAATCTGGCAAATCAGCCGGACTAACGGACACCACTGAAAACATAGGTCCCTCTCCAATAAATTGGGGGACCAAAAACGACCTGGCAAATATGCCTGGTGAATCAAGTGCAAGAGAAATTCAAGCAATTGCACTTAAAGAGATTATTAGAATCTTAAAAAGATCTCTTGGTTGGAATGTATGAAACAGTGAATGAATGTCTGGCATCCAGGTAGATGGCCCATCCCCAGCATGAACAAAATAACAAAATTAAACAACAATATATATATTCAAGAAAATGTAATTATTAAAATGTCACCCAGGTGACATCTCAGACGATTTATGCAAAACAAAAAGTGATCTAAATTGGCAATCGTTTGAGTTCAATACTCAAATGTTCATAATTTTTTAGTTTTTATGATGTCCATATGTGAAAATCTGGGGACATGGGCATCAAACACATAAATTTCTGGATCATTTTACATGAAATTACCCAAATATCAGATAAATAACAATCAAGATTTGTGGAAAACTCACAATGGATTATCTAACATCTTTCTTATTCCAAAAAATACTTACCAGCTAATATTTTTTGATTAAATAACAAAACGTTTTTAGCATTTATTTATTCTAACAATTCAAATTGTTTTTAAAATAATCAATTTCTTATATATCCTTTAAATAAAAAGAACAACATTCTATTTTTTTTTTTTTTTTGGAATCCATTGATTTTGAAAACCAGCGAAACCATATCTTTGCTGATCAAACGATATTTTTTAAATATGCCTAAAAAATGGAAATATTAATAGACAGATGTCTAGGGTTATAATCAGGATTCGGTTCTGGGGTTCGGGAAGGAGTGAGTCACTCTCTCGACAACAGCATGTTTCTGCCCTCTTCTTTTCCAATTGACCACAACTGGCCTCTTGCCACCGATGTCACACCGCACAATCTGAACGTCAGCAATACGAAGTTCTTTTCAAGAGAAGATGTTCACGACTCTTTTCTCTTTTCTACCCCAGGGAATTTTTCCCTGCTTTTATATCCTCCTATCTAGAAAAAAAAAGGAAGAGACAGGAAAAAAATAATAGCTTCTCCCATCATGCTCTGCCTTCCCAAGATGCCTTTCGCGAATACAAATGCACTGGAAATCCTTTCCTTCTTTCCCAAAGAGCGATGCAAATACGCCCGACATGTTTTGTTTTTTTTTCTTCTTTTCTAACCATATATCCCACACGCCCCCCCCCCGATCTTTGAGATCAATAAGACACTTCATAATCCTTCATCCAAGCAGGCCTCCTCCTCTCACGTTGAGGCCTCTGGGGGACAACTACTTGGGGGTTGACGTTTTCAGGTTCACTACAGACATTCTCGTCCAGTTGTAAAGAACCACAATGTGGGGCTAAGTCGAATTGGGGTGCATCGTTAGCTTCTTGGTGGATATCGACTTCCTCCTCTTCACTGCCATCACTGCGCACTGGCAGGGTTACACGACGCAGGTCTAGGATATGCCGGAGAACGCCATTCACCATCACTTTGTTCTTTAACTGCGTTCCCGTTACCCCCCTCCCCCAGCGAGTGGTACATTTTGCATTAGGGGGGCTTTACCCACACCTCCTCGCCCACTTTAATGGTAGCTTCTTCACCCTCAATTCCTATCGTTTTGTTGCATGGATGCCGCCACTTATATGCAAATACGGTTCTATGAGGCACAGTTGTCTCATCTTGTCTGGTTTTCGGTGAGATGTTGTACCAAAACACCGCCTCCATAGGTGAAATGTTGCTTTTTTTTCCGCAGCAGCCTTGATGGTGCGATGATTCCTCTCCACTATCCCAGTTCCACGGCAGATATGCTGCCCTAAAAAATTGCCTTACTCCCCACCTATCACACACCTCTTTAAAGGCTTCTGATCGGAAAGCGGGGCCATTGTCCATTAGCAGTTCCTCAACCGGACCTTTCCAAAAATATTTCTTCGATGACCGCTCCGATCACCCATGCAGCTTCTGCCCTGATCTCTCTCCATATGGCAAACTTCCCCGGTCCACAGTCTACCATCGACAGATACAGCTTATGGCGATAATGGGTCACATCAATGGCCAATCGCTTCCAGTCCTCTGCAATGTGTAACTCTCCTGCTTCGTGTCTGGATGGTCCGGGGTCTATCGATTGGCACTCCTGACAGTGCTCCATTACCTCTCTGACCCCCTTCTCAGAGGTTTCCAGGTAAACCTCTCTTGCCAGGAATAACGTCCGTTCTCGACCAAAGTGGTGCATTTCATGTAACTTTTTAACTTCCTCCCCTGTACAGCATACTGAGGAAACCTCCTTTCTCTCTTGCAGCCAAGCTTTCTTTACCCGTGTCATTGAATCCGCCTTGTTCTTTCTGATGGGATCAGCACTACAGATACCTTCAACTGGAATTCCGCTATCAAATCTGCAAGTGCTCCAAGCTTGCGCTTGATCAGCATTTCTGTAGCACCTCTGGTCTTAACTCTCTTATCGCCAGTCGCTGCTGACCTGATCCATGAAACTACCGTTGCCAAATTGGATTTGATTTCAATCGTTTTCAATCCCCACTTCAGGGCCAGATTGATTCCTTTCATAGCGGCCTCTAGTTCGGTTATGTTGATATGGGAATAGTCGTTTTTCTTCCTTAACCACGCCGCATCTTCCACAGTTACGCCTCCCATCTCTAATACGACGCCCAATGCCAGACTGCTGGCATCACACCAAATCACCCCCGTGTATCCGCCGCTGACATACCATTCCTCCTTTACTGGGTCTTCTTTCGTCACTCTCGCGATGATTTCGTGTAGCATGTTCATGCCCTCCTTCGTCACACGGCCCTCCCAGCCATCAGTGCCCGTTTGTCGTTTAATAAAGCTGCATGCTATCCTGAGCCAGCCGGCGATTGGATAGTGTCCCACCAGTCTCCCGCAGACCGAGAAGAGTTCTCGTTTTGTCAAGTCGGTTCCGATTTCGGGTATTGCATTCCCTCGTCTAAAGACAAGGCTTCCTTTGCCATCTCGGCATAGTTTCAAACCTAACGCCATTCCTCCAGCCAGGGACTCTGCCGGTCTTAGTCAACCCATACCTCGCGACATGGCCTCTCACTTTCTCTGCTGTCACCTCTGCTTTCTCCATGAGAATGCTGTCAATGTATGAACTAGTGGCCTTGTCCACTTTGCAATCTTTACTCAGCACCGTCTTCAGCATGGCAGTTATAATTTTGGGGGCTGAGCTCAGCCCAAAGTCTAACCTCGTCAGGCAATACAACTTCCCCTTGTACCAGACCAACTGATGTTTCCAGAGTTTTTCATCTACATGGATCTGGAGATAAGCTGACTTCAGGTCGACAATCTTTGTGGCCTGTTCCATCCTCCTCCATTTCCTCATCACGTCTTCGCATACATCAATCCCCTTTCCAGTGTGGCAGGCTACATATCTGTTTAATTCTCTGAAATCCAGTACCGGTCTAACTTTATTCTTTGTGGGTTGAACAACCGCCAGTAATGGTAGCAGTTCTTTTTTCTTCCCCTGTCCACGGTTTCAGAATTCCCTCCTCCATCCCCCTCTCCACTTCTTCCTCGAATCCTTTTCTTATTTCTCCTCGCAGTGTCTTCTCGTAGCAGCTTACTTTGTTTCGTAGTTACTGAGGCCTGGAGATCCATTTCCATTCCACCGTCCACCTCTCCCCATTGAACCTCACCAGGAAATCCTCGTCCTCGATGCAGGAAGCCTGTGGTTTTTGTGTTCTGATATTTCTACCACCTTCCACTCCTGCCATTCCTACTGGGCCGAGGCATCCAAAAGTTACTTGGCCCCCTCTCAACATAGAGCCCCCCCCCCCAGTTGGTTGATCGCACTAACACCTAAAACCACATCAACATCACCAACCAGACGATCCAACACCAGGGCTCGTAGTCCAATAGGCACACCTTGCACCAGTACTTCCGCTGTTGTCTCTCCCAGGCATTTTACCTCCCTGCCATCCATGGTCTTAATACTCCTGGTTCCACTCCATGATCTAGCAACATTCTTCGTTACCAACGTCGTGGTGCAGCCCGAGTCAACAAGGGCCATGGCTCTCTTCCCATTGACCACTACCGGTAACTGAGGCAATGTTTCATTGTGCGCCATTTCCACATAGAAGGGGGAACCAATGGCGCAATGGTTCCCCTTCACTCGTTTCCCTGGTCCCGTGCAGCGATGCAATAGCGGCTAATGTGCCCCATTCGTCCACATCGGTAGCAGATGATCCCCGGTCTCGGCTCTTTGCAGACCTTGAACAGGTGAGAACACTGGCACCGGAAGCACTTGATGGCAGGCCTCCCCTCCTGTCTCCTCGCTGCCTGTCTCTCGTCATTCAACTGAGGCCTCATGCACTTATTTCC
>NC_136513.1:63048474-63053474 GCF_053919585.1 Euprymna scolopes | reverse complement strand
TTGAGTGTATTGTTGTTTTTTTACATCTCTTTTGTGTTCATATATTCTTTTATTTAAATTACGTTGAGTTTCTACTACGTATATTCTTCCACAATCAAGGAAGGGTATGGAATATATTCCGGCTTTGGTGTTAATGTTAGTATTAGTTATAATTTTACGTGTTAGATCCCTAATTGTTAAAGAGTTTAGTTTTGTTATTTGAATGCCTGTCTTATTTAGGTTCTTATAGATTGTGTCGTTGTTTTTATAAGTTGGTAATGTTAATTGTCTGTTGTGTGTCTGGATATTAAAGGAATGGTCTCGGTTTCGGTTATATATGTATATATGTATTGATGTATATATATGTATGTATATACATATATATGTATTGATGTATATATATGTATGTATATACATATGTATTGATGTATATATATGTATGTGTATACATTTATATGTATTGATGTGTATATATGTATATGTATACATATATGTATAGATGTGTATATATGTATATGTATAGATGTGTGTATATATATGTATAGATGTGTGTATATATATATGTATATATATACATGTATATGTATAGATGTGTGTATATATATGTATATATATACATGTATATGTAAAGATGTGTGTATATGTATATACATGTGTATATGTATATATATGTATATGTATATATATATATGTATATACATGTATATGTATAGATGTGTGTATATGTATATATATGTATATGTGTATATATATGTATATACATGTATATGTAAAGATGTGTGTATATATATGTATATATATATACACATGTATATGTATTGATGTGTGTATATGTAAAGATGTGTGTATACATATGTATATGTATATATATACATGTATATGTATTGATGTGTGTATATGTATATATGTGTATGTGTATATATATATACATATGTGTATATATATACATGTATATGTATAGATATGTGTATATGCATATATATGTATATACATATATGTATATATATAGATGTGTGTATATGTATATATATATGTATGTGTATATATTTACATATATATGTATAGATGTGTATATATGTATGTGTATATATGTGTGTATATATGTATATTTATATATAGTTATATATGTATAGATATGTATATATATATATACATATATATGTATATGTATATATCTGTATATATACATATATATGTATAGATGTGTATATATGTATATAGCTCTATATATATACATATATAGGTATAGATGTGTATATATGTATATATCTGTATATATATACATATATATGTATATGTGTATATACATACATATATATGTATATATGTGTATATATGTACATATGTGTATATGTATATATGTGTATGTATGTATACGTATATATATACATATATATGTGTGTGTGTATATGTATGTGTGTAGGTATGTATATATATATACATGTATAAGTATATATGTGCATATGTATATATATATAAATATATAAGTATATATGTGTATATGTATATATGTACATATATATATGTGGGTAGGTATATATGTATGTGTATAGGTATATATATACATACATATATGTGTATATGTATATATACACATATATATGTACATATATATATGTGGGTATGTATATATACATATGTATATATATGTATATATGTATATATACATTTATATATATGTGTATATGTATATATACATTTATATATGTGTATATGTAAGTATACATATACATATATATATATATGTATATGTATATATACATTTATATATGTGTATATGTAAGTATACATATACATATATATATATATGTATATGTATATATACACATATATATGTGTATATGTATGTATACATATACATATATATATGTGTGTATATGTATTTATACATATATATATGTATATGTATATATACATATACATATATATATATATGTGTATATGTATATATACATATACTTATATGTATATGTATATATATATATGTATATATACATATATGTGTATACGTATATATACATATATATGTATATATACATATATATGTATATGTATATATACATATATATGTATATGTATATATACATATATATGTATATGTATATATACATATATATGTATATATACATATATATGTATATGTATATATACATATACATGTATATGTATATATACATATATGTGTATATGTATATATATATGTATATATACATATATGTGTATATGTATATATACATATATGTGTATATGTATATATACATATATGTGTATATGTATATATACATATATGTGTATATGTATATATACATATATGTGTATATGTATATATACATATATGTGTATATGTATATATACATATATGTGTATATGTATATATACATATATGTGTATATGTATATATACATATATGTGTATATGTATATATACATATATATGTATATATACACATATATGTATATATACACATATATGTATATATACACATATATGTATATATACACATATATGTATATGTACATATATGTATATGTACATATATATGTATATGTACATATATCTGTATATGTATATATACATATATATGTATATGTATATATATATATATATGTATATGTATATATATATATATATGTATATGTATATATATATGTGTATATGTATATATACATATATATGTGTATATGTATATATAAATATATATATGTGTATATGTATATATACATATATATATGTGTATATGTATATATACATATATATATGTGTATATGTATATATAAATATATATATGTGTATATGTATATATAAATATATATATGTGTATATGTATATATAAATATATATATATATATATATGTGTATATGTATGTATAAATATATATATATGTGTATATGTATATATAAATATATATATGTGTATATGTATATATAAATATATATATATATATATGTGTATATGTATGTATAAATATATATATTTGTGTATATGTATATATAAATATGTGTATACGTATATATATATATATATATGTGTATATGTATATATAAATATATATATATATATATGTGTATATGTATATATAAATATATATATATATGTGTATATATAAATATATATATATATATATGTATATGTATATATAAACATATATATATGTGTATATGTATGTGTATATGTGTATATATATATGTATGTGTATATGTATATATACATATATATATGTGTATATATATATGTATGTGTATATATACATATATATATGTATATATATATGTATGTGTATATATACATATATATATGTATATATATATGTATGTGTATATATACATATATATATGTATATATATATGTATGTGTATATATACATATATATATGTATATATATATGTATGTGTATATATACATATATATATGTATATATATATGTATGTGTATATATACATATATATATGTATATATATATGTATGTGTATATATACATATATATATATGTATATATACATATATATATATGTATATATACATATATATATGTATATATACATATATATGTGTATATGTGTATATATATATGTGTATATGTGTATATATATGTGTGTATATATACATATATATGTGTATATGTATATATACATATATGTGTATATGTATATATACATATATGTGTATATACATATATATATATGTGTATATGTATATATACATATATATGTGTGTATATGTATATATACATATATATGTGTGTATATGTATATATACATATATATATGTGTGTATATGTATATATACATATATATATGTGTATATACATATATATATGTGTATATGTATATATACATATATGTATATATACATATATATATGTGTATATGTATATATACATATATGTATATATACATATATATATATATATGTACATATACATATATATATATGTGTATATGTATATATACATATATATGTATATATATATACATATATATGTATATATGTATATATACATATATATGTATATATATATACATATATATGTATATATGTATATATACATATATATGTATATATATATACATATATATGTATATATATATGTGTGTATATGTATATATACATATATATATATATATGTACATATACATATATATATATGTGTATATGTACATATATATATATATGTGTATATGTATATATACATATGTATATATGTATATATACATATGTATATATATACATATGTATATATATATTTGTGTATATGTATATATACATATATATGTATATATACATATGTATATATGTATATGTATATATACATATATATATATGTGTATATGTATATATAAATATATATATATATGTGTATATGTATATATACATATATATATATGTGTATATGTATATATACATATATATATATGTGTATATGTATATATACATATATATATGTGTGTATATGTATATATACATATATATATGTGTGTATATGTATATATACATATATATATGTGTATATGTATATATACATATATATATGTGTGTATATGTATATATACATATGTATATGTGTGTATATGTATATATGTATATATACATATGTATGTACATATACATATGTATGTACATGTATATATACATATGTATGTACATGTATATATACATATGTATGTACATGTATATATACATATGTATATGTATGTACATGTATATATACATATGTATATGTGTGTACATGTATATATACATATGTATATGTGTGTACATGTATATATACATATGTATATGTGTGTATATGTATATATACATATGTATATGTGGTTATATGTATATATACATGTATATGTGTGTATATGTATATATACATATATATATATGTGTGTATATGTATATATACATACATATATATATGTGTGTGTATATGTATATATACACATATATATATGTGTGTATATGTATATATACATATATATATATATATGTGTATATACAGTGATGATCATATTTATTGGCACGGTAAAATAAAAGT
>NC_136513.1:62879351-63024351 GCF_053919585.1 Euprymna scolopes | reverse complement strand
AAAACTTAAAATAATTTTATTGTACAAATGTACTTACAGCATCAAATAATTGTGCAAAGTCATATTTACTATACTTACCACAGATTTTTATGCCAAGAAGCAGCTTATATAGATTCTATGGGAAAATTTTAAATTTCTTATTTTAAATTGAAAAAGAAATGTTTGTATAAAAATTTCTTTTCTTTTCTTTGTAGGCTCCTGCTGCTTTTGGCCTGGTATCATTTTTAATGCATGATGGTTTGGAAAAATCACGGATAAAACGGCACTTATTTGCATTTTCCGTGTCGGCTCCTTTGTTAGCCATTATTACCTATTTCAGCTTGAGTCAAGTAAATAAAATTTTGTGTTTCATTTTGTTTTTTTGTTGTTGGAACTGGTTTGTGTCATCTGAAATAGATTTTTATTTTCTATTCAAGTTTTATGGAATCCAACAGTTGGTAACCTTTTTTTTGGGGGGGGGGGGGTTCTGTTCAATTTTTAGATGCAGCACTCTATACGCCAATTACTCTTCAATTTGAAAACAATATTTCTGACATGCGCAAATTTCATTGGTGCATCTGGAGAATGCTGGTTCTTATTTCATTTGTTTTTATATTTTCATATCTTATATAATTTTCTTTTTGGAATTAAAACCCTGGCAAAAAAGAAAAGCATTAAAACTATTTTTTCACTAATTGCATTTAGGAAAATACATTTTTGAAGTTTTTAAATACTCTCAATAAAAATAAATTAAAGAAAAAATTTTTTTAATTATTTCTTCTTTCCATTTTTATAACAAATTTCAAACTTATGAAATGTTCATTTTTAAAACGTTTTTGTGCAGCCTAGTCTGAGCATGGCTGTTAAAGTGATATCATGCATGTGGTATTAGGGCAGGGGTCGATTTGCAACTATTTTCAGAAAATCAACATGGCACTGGTGATGATAGTTGGGATTTGGTGTGATAAGAACATATACCAAAAATTAGATTCCCATCTTGAACAGAAAATTGAGCATTTAATTTTAAAAATCGTGTAGAAAAATGCTAAAAATCCTTCATTTTCATAGCATTTTTCACAACACTGTAGAAGACTAGGATATAACTACCCTAACTCGCTACAAGAAAAAATAATGAAACGAATTAAATGAAAAAAACAAAGAACTCAAATACTGGAATAAAATAAACATGTCGTTTATTTTCTGTTGAGAAATGAAAGTCTTGGGTGTACACGTGTTCATTCGGCCGTTGACGACTACGCGCGTGGAAGGAAAGGGGAATGCAATAGAGAAACGCGAAGTGGCAAGCCGACCTGTAGAAAGAGAAGGTTAAGCTCAGTAGAGCGTCGCACACATGTCTGTTTTGATGGACCAAAACAGAAAGGGGAGATAGAGTGAGAAAGTCAATCCAGGTTTGGAGATAGAAAGCATATTAAGTGTACGTACTGTCTGTTGGCTTTTTGTCCCACATAGTAGCAAGTGGTGTGAGGTATGCATGTGCACGCGCCTCCCGAAACGGCGGTGGCTGGTGTGCCGACCAACCACCTCGGAAAGCAGGTTGGAAAAGGAAGAAGCCGCTTATTGCTCTTTCTTTTATAGGTGTTTCTGGTGGTCTTTTGCGCATGTGTGGATTTCCTTTGAAAGGGGAAGTGACGTTATCCTTGTATGCGTACGTGTGCGCATGTAAACGTGAGTGTGAGTGTATATACGCGAACGTGAATATATGTATGTGTGTGGACGTGTGCACGTATGTATATAACAAGTAATATAGCTTGAAATGTGAACGCGTGTTTTTGTGTGAGACTAGGAAAGGCTTGCGCAACATTGACTTTAAAATTTTACTATTTTTATAAAATATTCAATTAAAATTGATATATTTATATGAAATACATTGAAAGACAAATAAATACATGAATTATAATTTTAATTATGAATCACAACTAGCTAAATATCAACTTTTATTGTAAAAAAAAAAGCTAATTAGCAACTAAGTCTTTTAAATTTCACAATTCCAAAAGATATGTGGAGATGTATTACACAATATAACAACTTGATACAAGTTACAGAACCATGTATTTTAATTTTTTATTAGAGGCAATAATATAAAATTATAATAGAACTAAATTGTTCTGTATAATTCCCTTTTGAGGAAAATGAAGGTCTAATTTGCTGGTACGATGACTTTGTAATAATGTGTCTGTCTTGCTTCCTGCCCATACAACTTTTTGAGAAAAATCAATCAAATTTGACCAGTGTGTGACTGCAAACTTGATAGCAGTAATCTTTTTCATTTTTTTTTTTTTTTTTTTTTTCTGAGCTGTTCACTATTACTGGGAAAAACAACATGAAAAAAAGAACAAAACAATTATTTGAAAACACTTATTTTTTATATTTTTGCGATGTAATATGAATAAACCTAAGTATTATTTGGGTAAATTAAGAAAACTAATAAAATTTAATGGATAAATATTTATTTACCTAATGGACAAAATCGTTTGAATGCCCTCTTCTCTCACATCCAATTCATCTGAGTTTATCATCGATATTATATTTTCCGGAACTAGTGCAAAAACACTATATTTTGAACAGTTTAAAACAGTAATTTGGATTTCAGTTAACTGTTTTGTTCTCTGAATCATTAAAATATACTGTTGTTGGTTAAAAAAAATATTGTCGGTTTTGTTCTCAAACCAACTAACTGCATACACTTGGATGATAAATGTGATAAAAATATTTAATTTATCATAGTGTTTGAGAATAGACAACTCTAGTCCATAAACACATTAATCTTGTGGCTTATGTTAGCCATCTGCCTTGATTCAAGGTCCCAATTTTCTAAGTTAACTTATCCACAAGAAATGCCAACAGTATACTCAAAAAGTAGCCTCTGGTCTTCACATTTAAATTATTTGTTTATTCTGCTGTCAGATAATGATGATCGGGAGGGACACTAATTTTTTAGAATTCTACTTGAGGCAAATCTTGATAATTATTGATACAAAGTTGCCCCAACGGACCAGTAAATGTTGTTAAGCTTTTTGTTGGTCCATCAATTAATTTAAAAATTGCTGTAAATGATTGTTCTTCTAGTGGAACCTGAAAATGGGGAAATTTGCATGTTTAATAATAGAGCTAGATTACATAATAAATACCAATATATTTATTTTCCACAAAAAAGGAACATAATTGCAGGTGAATCTATAGAATTAATTTTACCTCATTGTTAAGTGCAGACTATGTGCCTTTGTTTTTCTGTCTTGCTCTTTACTGCAAAGTTATCACATCTCAAGACAGAAAGTTTACAGCTACAAGAAGATATATCAAACAGTCTGTCTAGCTGTTCCTACATTCTTTTCACTTTGACAGGAAATCTCTTGCAGCAATCAATCTGTTTGGCCTCTTATAGCAAAATATATTGAGCTTCTATCCTATATAATATTACCTTAACAAGGGCAATTGTGGATTGACTGCTTGCCGAATACTAATTATTTCCTTGGCAATTAACTTAGAAATTTCACTATTTTTTAAGTGGGGATAACTGTTTTTGAGGAAATAACTAAACTGGATGACTTGTTGTGAAGTTGGGGGTGCTGTTTAATCCAAATGACAAGGTGGACCAGCAAATTTTGTGAACTACAGGTTAAAACTGAACGTCATGCTTTTACTGACATTCTAATCTGAAAAGTAAAATAAATAAATGGATTATAATTGAAGGAAACTGTATTAGCCTATCTTCCAGTTTCATACGTAAAAAAATAAGTGCTAGTTATAAGAAATAATGAAAAGAGGTGAATTAGATATATTGAAGAGAGAGGACCAAACCAAATCAGAGGCATAGTAGTGTTTAGTTTAGACATTTTTAGCAGATTTTAGCTCCTCTTTCGATAACATGAATTTATCCATAAAGAGATTCATTCTTGCTGTAGCTGTGCCATTTTAAACAAGTGTTTAGTGTTTAGAGTTTGAAAAACCAGTGCTTGTGCATCTATGTTATTATGCTATTTTTAATAGTATTTTCAAGTTAAATTTAATTTTATGAAATTTTTGTTTATTAAATTTTTAGGTGAAAGTACAGAATAGTTACAATATAACCTCTTTCCCATATTAAGAATGGCTTTCTAAATAACAATTATTTTAGCACAATAACATGCACAAATAACGAAAAACCTTTAAAGGATTTTCCTTATTTACTCGTATTAATCTTTGTGGATTATCTGATTTTAAAACTATAATTTTAGAAGAAAAACACTGCTTAAAAACAATTACTCACTAAAAATAAAAGAAATGAAAATTTGACACTAATTTTCTGCAAAGTATTTTTTATTAAGTAGAAAAGCTTGAAAATTTATGTGGTTATGTTTCATAAAGAATGTGTAGAATAAAATTGTATGGACTATTTTTTTTTTAATATAAAACTGGAGTATTACCATATTTTAATAAAAATTTCAAATAGAATTGGATGTGAAATATTAGGTTGAACGTCATAAAATGCCATTATTTTTGCAATAACCTAATAGAAAAACAAATTAAAAAAGATAAAACAAATGTTTAAATTCACTGCAGACACTTGAAATATAATAATATATATTTTAAACAAGTCTTTTCCGTTTTTCCTTTTGAAATAATTAAGCCTAAATCGTAATGTTTTCAAATTAAATAATAAACAAACGTTAATTTTCAATATCAATAATGAGTGTGTTTTGAGACGGTGAAATTATAAATGTTTCCACCCAAAATAAGTTCCTGAAATGAAAAAGCGAACTTTGGTCGTTATTATTTAAAAAACATAATTTTGCTTTTACACTTAATATTTATTTTATTAATTCATTATCCTCACTCATTTTATTTAAAAATGTAGTTTAAAATATATTTTAAGTAACGATTCCATTTTCTTAACAGTACGGATTGTTTTGATGATGGGACGTTCTTGACAATTCACCGAAAAACTTTTAATCACTTCAATTTTTCAACTTTTAAAGTCATTTCCTCAAACAAAGATAACGATTTTGAGAAAAATATTTTCTGTAGGTCAAACCCCAACTATCATCACCATTGCCTTACCGGAGTTCCAAAATCGACCTGCCCAGATCTGTCAAACAGTCGGACTGTGAATAATGAATAAGAGCTTTTATAAAAAAGCATTAGAAAACTTTTCATGTTGCATTTAAAAAAAAAAAAAAAAAAAAAAAAAGAACATGGTTCGATTCCTACCAAAATCCAACTTTATTCAATACTAGCTGAAGTACCTGGCGTTGCCAGGTTGTATATATATTTGAATATTTCGTCCTCGTACATTATAATAAAATAGATTAAACAAAACAAATTCATAATGTTTAATACATGTTTTTTTTTGTTATGAAAATCATATTCACGGAAATTAACTATTCTACTGTAAGCAAAGTGTCGTTTTAAAAATAATGGGCAACAGAACTGAGAATTTGACTCCTGTCATTCAAAATTTCTTTAAAAGTATGAACTGTATTCGTCTTCGGTCGTGATGGATTTCATTCATTACAATGAATTTTGAATTTTGTTACGATAACTGCAAAATGTCAAGAAAGGAATTTTACTCAAAATCGCATGATTATTTATATTTCATTAGTTACGAAAAATTCAATTTTGTATGAAAATAAGCATCTATTTTGTATTATAATTGTCTTAAAATTATTTGAATGCAGTAAATGTTTCAGGAAAATTTTCTAAAACACAACAAAACAGAATCACGAACACTCATGCAAAAATTTGTAAGGAAATTTTTATCAGAGAAATAAACCTGTATTTTGTGTTGTCATAATGTCCTGTGTAAGAAAGCTTTATCAGATAAATTAAAACTAATAAAAACACATTCGGAAAAAAATTTGCAGTTTTTGTTTGGTATTAATATTTGTTTATCTAATCGATAAATTAATTTAAAAAAATATATATGTATGTTTTCATAAAAATATATGTATGATTTGGAATGTTAAAATTTAGAAAGCCATTCTT
This sequence comes from Euprymna scolopes, assembly GCF_053919585.1. Lineage (NCBI taxonomy): Eukaryota > Metazoa > Mollusca > Cephalopoda > Sepiida > Sepiolidae > Euprymna > Euprymna scolopes. The sequence continues at coordinate 63,018,390 of NC_136513.1, read as the reverse complement.
AATATGGAGAGGAAGGCTTTTTAAATGTTTTACATTTTCATCTAACAATTTAATAAAATAGAATGATACCATATAAATTTAATTTAACCTTAAAATCCTATCTGAAATGTAACATGGTGTGTACACTGCAAAAACACCAAATATTTATTTGAAATTAATAATTGTTGATCTAATCAGTCAAAGAATAATAAAAAAGATATATATGTATGTCTTCGTGTATTTAACTTAATCTCTGAAATGCTTATTTTTATGAAAATATAGAAAAACACATGCATTCGGAAGCGTTAGAATATTTTATTTGAATGTAATATTTGTTTGTCTAATCAATGAATAATAAACAAAGATATATAGGTTTTTCTTTGTATTTACAAATTCATAACTGCGAGTTAAGTTTATGTATTTCATTTTTTTATTTTTATACAAAGACATGAAAAAACCTGAATTGGTGTCATCAGCTAAAATTGAACTAAAAAAATCTAACATTTCAGCCTGATGTTATTTTCTTAACAACTTGAAGGATTGAAACAAATATGCTTATGCGCATCAAAAACAAAAAAATGTCGGCTAATGGTTGATGAGCATTTAATGTAATAAATTTGCCGATGTCTCTACATGATATACATGTATGTAAACAAAGATATTACTTTCTGTAAAACATCCTTAGTGCATGAATATCATTTCCTTAGAATTTGTGTGTAACCAGTAGTTTAAAAGTTTACCTGTTAGATATTTACACATACATATATACATCTACTGCTTTATTTATATAGATGAAAAACAAGAATCATGTATGTAAAATTACACATGTTTGAAGCAGAATACAATCAATGCTGTAAAAACTGAATTATGAATTTATGTAACAAACAATAATTAAAACAGAAAAATCAAAAAGTAATGAATAATTTAAAAAATAAAAATCAAAGATAAATTACAAAAATGAAATAAATCAAATTAAATTCAAACAAACAAGAAAGTTCTTAGTGCATAAATATTTTTTTTAAGTCTAACAAATAAAAGATTTGAGTAATGTAGTTGACTGTTTAAAATTTTCTTTTAATAGTAGTAATGTAGTAAAATGAGTTTAGTTAACAAATAATGGCATGGATTTTTTTTTAATGTTAGAGTTTCTTGATATAGTATGACATTCAAATGAATATTAAAATTAGTTTTTGAAAAATCCTCATTCATAAAGTAATTTTAAAATAAAACTTCCTGTCAGAAATAATAAACTTGAAACAGTTGTTTTGCGTACACACATAAGAATAAGTTTTAATCAAATTATTTGTTCTACAGTTTTAAAAACTAAAAATATATAAATTGAAATTTGTAAACTTTTTCAATAGACATATACACTTGAAATATTATTGTACAAATGTCACTAATTTTTTAAATTTTTTTTTAGGCCCTTGTAACAAAATATAGTTAAAATGTTTAGAAAAACTTGTTTTGCAAAATAGTAAAACTCTTTTTTTTGTAAATATCTAAAAATATCTGTTATTTTTTGTTTTCATGAAAAAATTCCTAACAACCCTCGGCAAACTGTCCTCCACCCCTCATTTGATAAAAGTTGGACTAAATATACACTCATTGCATCCTCCTCCCCCACCCCCAAATCCAAACAAAAGTTGTGGTTGTGATTAATGGTTAAAGTGTTAGTTGTTGTACTGAGGAGGAGGAGACACGTGTTTTGTTTTTAATTTCTTTCTCTTTTTCTTTTTTTCCACAGCAAAGTAAAGAAACTTTATCAGACTTGCACGCAACTGGTTTTGCTCTTTTGTTCAGTGCTGGGACATTCCTATACGTGGCCACAATCCATGTTTTACCAGAAGTGGCCAATTCCTCATCATGTTCTCCTTCATCACACGATGGAGTCAGTATTACGAGGGAGCAGAAAGGATTTAATAAAAAAGAACTCTTAACCTTTGTTATAGGATCAGCCATTCCAGTCTTTTTGGCTGTCGGTCATAAGCATTAATAAACAAAATAAACTTTTTTTTTTTTTTTTAATGTTAAAAAAAAAAATCTCTTGAACTTTTTCTTTTCTTTTTTTCTTAGATGCTGTCAATTGATCTGTTACACAGAAGCTTGAACGGACACATCGTAAGAAATTCCGTCCTTATTCATTTATTGTGACTGGGGAAATTTATATAAAACTTGTTATAACTAGATAAGCTTTAAGTTTCCTGAAACTTGTGAAGTTGATGCCAAATGTTTTACATTATTGTTCTCTTTTACTGCCACTCTCAATCTGTCAAGTGAGATTACACACTCTTTCTGCTATTATTAATATAAGAAATACTCTCCTTCCTATTCCTGCTCCAAGCTGAATACTATCATCAGTTTTTTTGTTTTTTTTTGTTACTATGAATTATTTTTTCATCCTCCAACTCTAGTAATCTCTGTGCATTTCAAAAACTAACAAATCGGTTTCTTTTGTAGAGTTTTTTTTTTATTATTTATACAATACAATGAGTGTTGCCATCTTGCTTGTCTCTGTAATAATCTGACAAAACATTATTTTTGCATTTCAATAGTTAACATTATTTCTAAAACGAAAACTCTCTTTGCAAAATGCACTAAATTTGACTTAAAAAATGGTGGTATGGCTGTAAGTGTTGCTGTTTATTATATAAAATTAAAAGTTGTGTACTCATTGAAGAGTCAGAAACTACACAAGATACACTAAAGCTGGTGATGTAAGTGAGTTTGAATGAGATGTAATAAAAAAAAAATACTGTTATTCATTCTTTTGGAGTCACCAGAGATCAAATTAATGCATCATTGGAGAAGTACTTTGTTCAAAAAATAACTCTGAAAGTAGGTCAGTGAGTTGACTTTTTCTTTCTATTGTCTTTCTAAAATTGGCAAACTAGTTCATAAAAAATGTTACACTTTTTTTTAACTTGAAATCACAGAAACATATATTCTAGTTCAGTATTACCTCAGACAGGTTTGATAAATAAAAAAGATTTAGCTCAACTGGTCATAAGATTTTCTTAAAAAAATATTTGGGCATGTTATCGATTTAATAAAATTAGCAAAGGTATGAACCTGGACTCACAAATGGTGAAAATAGCATCTAATACAGTTAATCATTTACAAAATCAACATGGTCATTAGCATCAAGATATAGGCGTTTATTGAGGGGAGTGGGTCTGCTTATTGGGTTAGTTAACACGAGCAGAACTACTCTGCCCTTCCCTGGAATGAATGTATAGGTGTACTCCTACTTCTCAATTTAATTTTTGTAATTGGTTAAATTTTAAAGCAATTGCTTTTATTTTTTCTTTTCTGGTCCTTGGTGAGTCCAAATGAATTAACTCATTTAATGTGGCAGACAAAATGATCCTGACCTCTGAATTGAGACAATGGAAGTGACCTTAACTTGTCCTCACTACCATAAGAGTCTTTACATGGCATGTCATTTAAAAATTAATGAAATGACAAAAGCATAGGAAAAACAAAATGAAATTATTTATTGCACTGCAATAAGCAATTTTGTTTCACTAAAATGATGAACTCAGAATTATTTTCATTGCAATGGTTAAAATGAATCGAATTTAATGTCTGAAATCTGAAGAAAAGTGAGAAACCAGTCAGTGGTTTGTGAATGGCAATATTTTTGAGGCAATAATTTACATATTAATCTAGTGAAACTGAGCTTTAATGCTCCCATTGAAGTCACTTTCCTGGTCAAGTTTCAAATCTTTTTTATTTATCAAACCTGTCTGAGGTAATACTGAACTAGAATATATGTTTCTGTGATTTCAGCCAAAAACATGCACTAATTCATCCAAATTCGACACTTAATCATCTTTGTAGAAGCAGACAAATAATGATTTTTAAAATACTTATTTTCATTTTAAAATGATTGCAATTTTAATAAAAAAGCATGGAAGTTGCAATAAACATTGGTGTAAGTTTTTGGAACACCTAAATCTGCAAAGCGTTGTAGATATCAAGGGAAATTGTAAATGTTATGGGTGTTCAATTCAAAGGATATGACTATTAGTGTAAGGTAAAGCTTTTTTTATAATTTCATTTTGCAAATAGTTCTTAGAGGTTAAGTGCAAAATTGTCATGAAACATTTGTAAAAAAAAATTGCAATTCACACTACTTGGTCTGACACCATGCAGATTGGAGCCTCCTCATTGTTAAGGGGTAGGGATAATTTACTATTTATTATTAGAATAAACTTTTATGAATGGTAAGAAGGAAAATAAACAAAAGTTTTTATGTTTATTTATTAAATGATAATACATTTCTATTTAAAAGTGACCAGTTTTTTTTTTAATTTTCCATTATTTAAAAAAAATGATTTTCATTTAATATTTCAACATTTGATTAAAAAGATATAATCATGATTGATTTTAAAAAAATACCAATTATCAAAAATTCAATTTAAAGATATAAAGACTTTCAGTGAGAGATTTAGTCAAAATATTTGAATCGAATTAAAAAAAATCATTCCTTTGAATTAGGCAAACAGTTCTTGTGGCAGGTCTTTCTTGTCAGGGTAACTGTCTTGTGTGCCTTGTTGAAGAACACTCACAGTTGCAATGTCATTGGATCGTCTTATTACTTCGGAGAGAGGTAAGTCAGGTCGGGTGGACAAATAAAAAGCCAAACTACCAAGAAAAGCATCACCAGCGCCCTACAAAAAAGAAACATTTTTCAAGAACAATGAAAATTCTTTAGAAAAAGAAATAAGTGGACAGACAAAAGTATTTATGATGCATTTTTATGAAAAGGAAATGTTCTAACAAGTTGGTCAATTTTTTCTGTTAAAAAAAAAAAAATGCATTTGTTTTGAAATCTTCGTCTGTGGTTACCTGCCTCCCAGACATCAACAAAGTTAAACCCAAGGTCAATGTAGAGTGAGAATCTTATTTCAAAATGAGAATTCAGAGCAGAGAGAGCCATGATTGATCCTGTCAGCATTTCTTAGTGTGAGTGCCTAGCAATGAACAGGAGGATAACCTCCATTGATTGAACAAATCTGATCAGAATATGTAACAGGTGAAGATGAATGATGAGAAGTGGTAGGAGGATTGTCTAAGAGAAAGGAGGAGAAAAGTCACAATACTCACGGTGCTGTCAACTGCTTTTACTACTTTGGCTGGAATATGAATCGGATTGGGATCTACTTCACTCACAAACACAGAACCCATCTTTCCGAGGGTAAGTATTACATTGGAACAACCACGATGGAGGAATTCTTTGCAAGAATTCTTTGCATCCTGGATAGAATCAACTGGCTTTCCCCACAAAGAAGCTGCCTAAAAATATTGAATTTTAAATAAAATGTAAAAATATGAAATATTTAATTTTACTGTCCAAATTTTATGAAAAACTTTTGTACCTAATGTTTTGGCTGAAGATAGAAAACTGAACTAATAAAAATTAAATATTTTTTTTTTTTTTTACAAACTGAAAATTTAGTTATTGAATTTTTTGAAAAAATTTTCATAAACTTTTTAGGAGGTAGAGGGTTTGGGGGAATTGTAGACCTCCACCATTTTTTAAATTGTAATATCCAATTTGATAATATGAAGGAGATAGAAAAAGAAAATTACCTCCAATTCATTTACACAAAAGTAATCTACCAATTTGTAGATTTCATCAGGCAAAAACTTTGGAACCGGTGCCACATTGAGAATCGTTTTTACTGCAGAGAGCAAATATATATATATATATATATATATATATATATATATATATATATATATAAAAATAAAAAAAAGCAATAAATGAATAAGTAAGATAAAATAAATAAGAATTTTCACTGAAGAAAATAAAGAGAAATTAAGTTAGTTCAATAAAACAATAATAAGGTATTTCTAAACTCACACACACAACAAAAAAGACTTAATATTGAATCAACACATTTTTACCATATTTTTTATTTATTTATTTAATTTTTTTTGCTCAGACGTATTTCATGATATTTGCATTTGGGCACATGTGACAAATTTTAAAATTTGATAACAATCACAAAGAGAATACTTTATTGTGAACAAATCTGATGCCATTGCTAAATTAAAAAAAAAAAAAAAAAAAAAAAAAAAAAAACTGAATTTTTTGGTTCCAAAAAATTTCTTAAAAGGATGATATCTCACATAATTTATGTGAAACAGAAAATGTTCTAAATCAGCAATTTCTATTTATGCATTTATATGGTTAAATTTTCAGAATTTTTTTTTAGTTTTTATGTTTATCTTATGGTGAAAGTTACAACAAAATCTGAGGATATGTGTCAAGCTCCTAAATTTCTGCATGATTTGACATGGAATTATCGAGGTGGTTTTATCAACCTCTTTGCTGAATTTATTGCAGATAAATATTCACTCGTTCTCCGCATAACCTATTTTAACTTTACAGGGAGGGTTGATCTATAGTGTATAAATATAGGCTTTCTGTAGTTATATTTAGTGGTTCTGAGATGTTCAGGCTGAAGTCTAGGAGTGCCAAGGATCTGGAACTATATGTATGTTCAGTGTGTGAATTCATGTTGTTAAACATGTTAAAAATTAAGTTTGCCTCCCCTTTAAGTTTGTGCTAGAATAAGACCGTCATCTGCCTCGTGAAGAAACTATAGGAATGGCAGGATGTGAGTGCACAGTGTTCTAATTTATCCATAAACATGATGTGATGAGCAATCTCAAGAGGTTGGATCCCATAGGCAGTCTTATTATTTGTTTGCATAGTATGTATTGTCTTATTATTTGTTTGCATAGTATGTATTGTCTTATTATTTGTAAAAGTTTATGTATATCAGTAGCAGTGAGATCAAAGCAATAGATGTTGCTGGAGGAGATGCAGTCATTAATTATGCCTATTGCAGTGTATGTGGGAACAGTTTTGTAGAGGGCAACAGCATAAAGATTGAAGGCATATTTGTTGTGTTAAAGTTGTTCTAATGTTAGTGAACGCAACCTGTGGATGACTTCATCTGAGCTACTGTCTGGGGAAGATTAGAAGTAGGGGTTTTAATAGATGGAAAAGGAGCCAGGAAAGTGATCCTTTTATGTTGGATACTATGGGTCTGACTTGAATGGTGGTACAAGACTTATGAGTCTTGATGAGGTGATAGAAACTGGGAAGTTAAGTGTTTCTTGTACTGAGATTGTAGATGTTTCTCCTTTTACAAATGTTGTTTTAAGCTGTGTTAATTTGGCACTCATCTTGTTTGGAGAAAATGTTAGAAACTGGTGTATACAGTGCAACCATGTCATATGTGGCACATGAGATAACAGAATTCTTTCTCTTTGTCAGAAAGTAGGAAAATGAGGTCTTTGTCTCTTAGATTTTTAAGTGTGCTTCATTATAATCTTGGTAAATTGGTTGTAATATTTGTTTCTTGTTATTTGATGAAGAATATGTTCTGTTTTAGGCATTTGAGTTTGAGGTCTTGGTGTAAGATTTCCTACAAAGATTATTCAGAAAATGGAAGAGGTGGTAATCAGATGGCACAAAATCAGGTAAATAAGATCAATGGCACAAAGTCTCCTACCTAAGTTGCTGTATGATCTCCCTGACCACTCAAGTGACAACCTTGCATTATCATGGAGAAAAAGCACACCTACATTAAATAGTATAAAAGTGTAGAGTAAGGACCATTGCAGCTGAAAGAGTGGCTACATGGGTTCCCCCACTCTTACTCCAAGTACAATCATCAGATTGAGATCAACACTGTTTCAGAACACAAAATCAACTTTGCAATTTAGTGGAAGGTGATCCTTATTACAGTTTCTTTACCAAACAAGAGATATTGTTAGTGTATTTTTATTGTTCTTTCCTTGGTGGGTGCTTGAATGATTCCTCCCACCCTGTAACTACGCACTTGATTTCTTGTAGAAATGCAACCTTCCTTACTCATTGCAATGCACTGAGTAACGTCACCTGATTACCATCTGTACAGCGAAACTGATTCACTCCTCCAAGCGGCCTGCTTTTATATTACATTCATCGACATGAATCTTGCATGAGACCGTTTCTGTTAAATATCGATGACGCCATCTTGGTTTCTCTTTTTCCTGTCCAATGCGCACAACAGGCAGACACGTGGGCGCTTCACAGGTGGGTTGTTTGTATTTTCCCGACATCACCCCCCCTGATCTCATGATCACAGAGAGAGCAGGGAGGTGGTGCTCTCTTCCGTCGGGTACTTCTTCGAAGGTGGACTGTGCAGGCCTCTTGTTCACTTGTGCTCTCATTCGCAGTCTGAGGATTGAAGAACACTGCCTCCCCTGAGAGGCTACTAATATCGGATTCACTGCTTGATGAGGAGGATGGTGTGAATCAGAGTGATGGCCCACTGACCTCAGACCCAGAGTCGCTCCCATCGTCCAGTGGTGGTTGCAACTGTGTCACGGGCCTCAGGTCCCTAACATGATGGGGCACACCGTCAACCATGACTGACTGCTGACTCTTAACATCGGTCACTTAGCCCCGTTCATATCTGTCAGTGCACCAGCTTCCTGGCGGCTTCATCTAGACAGGATCCCCTGGTGCTTACGACCCTCATTGACGACTTCTTTCTTAGGGTAGATTCCCTTTTCTCGGACTTGATATTTGTAGATTGCATTTGCAGGTGCTATTCCTGGAGAGATGCCATCCTTCGGCATGTATGTTGTACCAATATACTGCTTCTGAGATGGTGCACTGCTTCCTGGCTGCAATTCTTTTGATGCTGCGATTGCTCCTCTCAGCAATACTGTTGCCAGATAGCACATAAGCACATTACAGTCACAGCTGCACCCCCCACTCCTTCAAGAACTGTCTGACCTGCTGACTGCAGAAAGCTGGTCATTGTCTGTCAGCAGCTCTTCGGGCACGCCGCTTTCAAAGAACACAGATGACAGCTGATGAATAATGTAGGACGAGTCCTGGCGCCCGAGTGGTCTCCAGATCGCGAAGCGCGTAGGTCCACAATCGATGAGGGGGAGAAAGTGATTGCCACCGAAATGTGTGATATCCATGCCCACTCTCTGCCATGTGCCGCTCACTCTCAATTGCCCTTTTTTTCCACTGTACCGGTGCCGAGTCGATTGATTGACATTGCCTCGCAACTTTCCACTGCTCTCTTGACATCTGCCTTTCTTACTTCTGGATCAACCATCTTGGCAAAATATAATGTCCGCTTAACCCCTGGGTGTCCGCATTGCTGATGAACCTCACTGATACAATCCGCATCCATATTACACGCGACAGCTGCACACGGCCATTGCAGCATCTCAGAACCTCTCCGGGTATCAGCGAGCAGCTACCGTTGCGGTACTCGTGTCAGCGTATCTGCTCTGTTGCTTGCAGACCTGATCAACGTTACGTCTACAGTCAAGTTGTACTCTTTCATCGTATTGACCAGGATGATGAGCCGTCTTTGTATCAAAATCTTACTCGTTGCCAGTGTGGTTAACAATGTTCTTCCAGTCAATGCATCGGTTATCCACCGATAAGTGCACGCAGAATCCGTGATAATATGTAGTACCTTGGCTTGCCACTGAAGCGCAAGGGTAACTCCCTTCAATGTGGCATCAAGTTCGGCTAGGTTTATGTGCCTAGAATCATTCTCTGGACAAAGCCAACAGGCGTCTTGAATAATGCTATCATCAACCGCAAGGGCAACTCCAAGGGCTAGTGAACTAGCATCTACCCAGACCGTGAACTCGTTCCCGTTAACGCACCAGTTCTCTCGCACAGGGTTGTCACAAGTCACCCTGGCCACAGTTACTGTCAGCATGCTCAGGAGCATGGCATCATGCACTATCGTCCCATCTCAATGATACAGATGTGGCACAACGTTTTATGACCGTCACTGCCACCCTGAGCCAACCACACACAGGGAAGTGACCCACCAGCTTTCCACAAACAGAAAAAACACTCCGACAAGTGATGTTCGGTGGGACTTCCAAAATGTCACCACCTCTCCTTCAGTAGAGCCCCTCCTTGCTACTACTCACACGCAGGCCAAGTACTTTTAATGTCTCGCAGATGCTCCGGTTCCTTGCATGTCAGTCCGAAGTTCTCAAAGTGCTCTTTGCCGACTAGGCTCCCATTTACAAAAATATCGTCGATGTTGCCGGATCGTGTACATAATTGCCGTCATAATGCCTGGTGCCATGTTAAGACCGAACACTAGCTTGGTCAGACAATAGCAAGTTCCTTTAACTTCCACAGTCTGAAATGGCCACAGCGCTTTTTCAATGCGTATCTTCAGGTAGGCCCTGCACAGGTCCAGAATTTCCATGTCCAATCCTTGCTCCCGCCACTCCCTTAATTTAAGCGCACAAACATCCGCTCCTGCCGTGTACGGGTCAACATGTTCATTAAGCTCAAGGTAGCCCATAATGGGTCAGACCTTCTGTTTGCTATCTTGTAAGACGGCCATCAGGGGAATCAATTCTCGGTGGGGGCCCCGAGCTCATCGGGGTAGAAGTAGGCCGTACCCAAGCAGCTCCCCGTTCACCACCAGGGCTTGCACGGCTACTGCAGGCCCGTCGCCAATGCTTGTGCTGATGATGCTCACCCCACAAGAGGCCAGCGACCCTCCACCCAAAGTTATCACCGGAATTCTCTCTTTGTACCAGGTGTCACAACATGCCTTGCACACCAGGGTCTACAAGGGCGAGACATTCACGTCCGTTAATACACATGCTCACTGCAGGCAGCGCATTGTTCAGTGATGATCTGGGGAGAAGACTGGCACTGTAGGTTACTCCCCTTGCCCGGATAAGGACAGGCTAGGTGTCCCCGGTTTTTACACTTGTAGCCTTCAAGTCAGTGAGTGCAACGAGAGACAAATGGTTGGGCCCACCACACTTGTAGCAGCTTGTAACTGTGGCCAGGTCTCAAGATCCACCTCGTGATGGCTGCATGGCTGCCACACGGTCAACAGTCCCTGAGCTCTTTTTTAGTATCACCTGCACCCGCGTTTATACTTCCAAGATGTCCATCTCGTCTACTTGGAACGAGGCTTGGAGCAGATCTTCCACAATAGCAGGCAATCCTGCAATAAATATGCACACTAGGCCTTTATCTGACATTCCTCTGAATAGGATCGCAAGCTTTTTCAGTTCTGCCAGATAAACATCAACAGTCTCCCAGGAATGTAACTTGCATGCCATAAACTCCTTCCATGCAGCAACCGGATCTAGTGCAAACGCTGTGTAGATGGCGTTTTTGATGCAGATGAAATTTGCCTTTTCATCAGTTAGCTGCTGATATACAGCGTATACGCCCCAGGTATAAAAAAAAAAAAAACGGTAAGTATGAGGATCGAACCCGAACCCGAACCCTTGAGGCAAAGTTGTAAATTAAAGTGTGAAAAAAAAAAAATGTGCGACGTTAACCATTGCTCCAGCGCGAGATGCTAACGGAAACACGTTTGAATTTATTTAATTACTTGGATTTGGCAGTTGCCCATTTTAATGACTTAATGAGGTCAAGTTTGACTGTGGGATAGTATTTCATTTACTGCGGATTTTTATTTCTCCCAAGATGTTATAGGAAAAAGACTAACCCACATGCGACGAGCGACAAATTTGGAATATTTATCTTCCCGAAATCAAGCAAATTAAATAGACAGGCGAGCTTCGTTGTTAACTGTGAGATATTACGATTTATATGTGATACAAAAAGTTTTAAAAAGTTGTGAACCGACCGACCGCTTCTCTGAAAAAAGCCTTTTGTAGACATACAGAAAAAGCGAACACACATACAAACATACATTTTCGCTTTTATATTTATAGATTTACCGACATGAATCTCGCGTGACCTCATAAGATCTAATAAGGCCGTTTCTGTTAAATATCGCAGACTCCATCTTGGTTTCTCTTTGCTTTTTTCCTTTGTGTACCTAAAATAAAAGTTTCAATGAACAAAGTTTCTTTCCAGAAATCTCCTATTAATGGGACATATTGCTGTGGAACTGCTTCCTGCAGACTAAAACCAATATCAACAAATACTTGTTGAGTTATCCTCTTAACCAAATTTTGTTCTTTGCATCCATTGGTTTCAAGCCTCATGGTTCAGCATCCTACCAATAATCTCAATTTACTTTTATTCTTGAGTGAGTGGTGACACCAAAATGTTTACCAAATTACTCTGAAAAGCAACTGCTATTATAAATTCAATAACAAGCAAGTAAACCATGAGTTATCCCCTCCTATGATCATCAAATCTTGAATAATGACAGTTTTTGTGGAAAATCTGCCTCAGTTTTCTACATTCATGATCAGATAAATTCATGCAAGATTTAAAAGAAAAATCAGATTAATAGAATGACAGTTATAATTTTTTTTTTGTTTTTTTTGTTGAAGTAACAGAATTTTAATAAAAACAATCACAGAACGGTTAAAAATGTAATTTCATATTCACCTCCATGTTTTTTGGCAATTTTCAAAGCCTCCAGTGCAGTTTTTGGCAGAATTTCCATCTGAGTGAGCAAAACTGTTGCTGTTTTTATTACATCTTCTGCTACTTTAACATCATTTTCATTGAGTTTCAAGTTTGCTGAGGAAACTATTACGATGCAATTTTGACCTGAAATATCAAAGAGATATTCAAATATTAAAGAGTTCTTTTTTTTTTTAAATCATTCTTCTTTGATTCTGCTTGTCTTCCTTTTTAGTTAACACAAGCGTTAATGCTGGATAGGTTAAATCAAAGGGAGATAACTCATCCAAACTTTACGCAGCAATAGTAGTATTATTATTAGGGCTAGAACAACAGCATATTCTTTTCATTGTTTTTAAGTGTGTATCCATTGACATCTTATATGCTTTTATATAGAGTAATGCAGTTCTCAGTCGATTAACTGTGCTGGATATATACCTGAGAGTGAAAATAATGAAAAGAATATTATGTTGCCTTAATTATTATAGATATCTTTATAAACAAGAACCAGACAACAATCTTTTGTTTCAAGTTAATTACAAAAGTTTTAAAGCTGAAACTAACTAAAAAAAAAAATTTAAAAAAAAACAATAGGACACAGTTAAAGAAAAAAAAGGGGTTTTACTAAGCACAATATTTTTACTAGTGGGACCTGTGGAAATTCCTCAGGTGTATTCTTCTGTTCTATATTACTGGCATGTTTTTAAAATATTTCTATTTTATGCAGGTTCAGCATGAAGACTCAACATATTGTATTGTATATCACCTTGTTAGAACTGATGAATCTGATTATGGAGAGTTTGTAAAATATTTCCATTCTATGGATGTCTGGTGCCATGCAGACCCCAAAATATTATTGTACCATCTTTTACCAGGAGAGAAACTACACTTTGATCCTAGCCTGAAGATGTCATTTTCTCATCTGACAGTGGCATCAGATGAAATTTTTAAAATTAATTTTTTTTTTTTTTTTTTTCACTTTGCATTGCATTGATCAGACGATCCTATCTATTAAAACAAAGTTAGAGGTGATAAAGCACATATGACTAGTATTTTTAATTCTCTTTTTATTAACTGAACATTATGGTTACAAATCTAATTCAATAACAAAAAACAGGTAAAGAGTTGGCTAACGAGGTCAGAAGATAAAGCAGGACAAAATGTGGGAACAGGAAAAAGTAAAGGAAATGAAAAAAATGTCAATTACATTATTAAAATAAATCAAGATTTTATAAATGAAGGACAAATAAAATAAGAAATGCAGCTAAAACAAACTGAAGTGGTTTCTTTTTCCCACTTCCTCCTCACCTTGTCAACTTATGGGAGTGCAAATAAAAGAGAAAGTTATCAATTTGAAAATCATCTCAATTTATTCTATAAATTAAATTGTACTTCAAATCAAATTTAATTTATTTCATTCATGCGGGAAGAGTTGTCAATTTTTGTACAATTTTCATGCAAAAAAGCAGTCTTCATAACTTCAAGTTTAGCTTTGTGCGTTTACAAAAGCAGTTAATGCAGTTTTTTACACAATTGGTTGGGCACAGAAGGATTATGTCACACTTGTTCAAATAAGCAAGCAACATTATAAACTAAAGTAACACGCGATAGTGAATATTTAATTTCTATATAAAACTTTTAAGATATAGATTGTAAATAATCTCTTCAGTTTTCCTTCCTTTGCAATCCTTGAAATAGGATGAAGCCTAGGATTAGATGAGAAAACAATCAACTAATGATCAGAACATATAGTAGATAACAATGTGTTCGATGAAATCATGTACAGATCTTAGCAGAAAATTTTGCCCAAATTCAAGCAAACTTATGAGAAAAGGAAATTGACAAAAAGACAAATTTAGAGTAGGCTTGCATGGAAAAAAGAAAGAAATAGAAATGGTAAAACCAGTGAAGTAAAATTAGAAAATATACTGAGCAATAAGGAAACTCGATTTAAGAGATAAATGAAAGGATGCCCACAATAACACCTTCAAATACCCCCCTCCCCAAAATAACATCTAACAACCACGATATGGTCACTCAAGAAGTCTAATATCCTCCATGAAATTAAATGGATAATCATTGATAAACGAAAAATCTATGGCCCTATCTCCAGGAATTGCCTACTATGCACTACTGAAAAATCCTATTGGCAATCAATAAAAAAAAAATACTTTTATGGAAATTGCTTGAGACAAGGCATGAAGTGATTTGATGTAAGGAGCTAACTAGAATGAAAGTTGATTATTGCAAAGACAGAAGATGCCTAGTGGCCTTAGTCTTTAAAAGACCAAGGTAGGAGAAAAACAGCAGAAAGAAAGTTCCACAAACCTACAATTCCTAGTAAGAAACTAAGAGGTATTAAAATAGTTCATGTACAAGTCAAATGAATTGGAACAAAGGAGGACAGGAAATGGATCAGACAATTCTGAAGAATACATACCATTATTGCATTTATAAAAATAACTGAAACTAGCAACATGATATCTATGAGAGAGAGGGTGCAGAGAAGAAAGGGTGGGGCCAATCAAATACATTTTTGCACCTTATCAAGAACTCTCAAATAGGACAGAGATTCATTATGACAGCAATACATGATCTGATAGTAGATTTGTAAACAGAAAATAGCGTCAAATGTGAGAAAGTGTTTGGAATGATAGAGAGAACCGACTTTACAAGAAGCAGAAAAAGCAATGGATCTAATGTATGAATGCAAGGAAAAATTGGATAAGAAAGACCAAGTTTCATATTCACAGTCTCAGAAAATGTTTTGACAGGCACAAGCCAAGTGTAAACAAGATTAACCAAAACAAAGTATTTTGTACCCAATCCATAACTGAACAGAGATCAACTGCATCCCAGCGAGATGAGTGAGAAGCAACATTAGAATAATAGTGTGCATAGATCAGTTAATCTGAATAATATTCTCAGCAAGATCACTGATAAAAAAATGGTACATTTATTTTGTTTGATGGTCAATGTCAGGGTGATGGCCAATGCTAGCATTTGGTATTGTGCAGATTTTTAACATTAGCACATTGAATTTTAATTAATAATTGATTTTTAACATTAGCACATTGAATTTTAATTAATAATTGATTTTTAACATTAGCACATTGAATTTTAATTAATAATTGATTTTTAACATTAGCACATTGAATTTTAATTAATAATTGATTTTTAACATTAGCACATTGAATTTTAATTAATAATTGATTTTTAACATTAGCACATTGAATTTTAATTAATAATTGATTTTTAACATTAGCACATTGAATTTTAATTAATAATTGATTTTTAACATTAGCACATTGAATTTTAATTAATAATTGATTTTTAACATTAGCACATTGAATTTTAATTAATAATTGATTTTTAACATTAGCACATTGAATTTTAATTAATAATTGATTTTTAACATTAGCACATTGAATTTTAATTAATAATTGATTTTTAACATTAGCACATTGAATTTTAATTAATAATTGATTTTTAACATTAGCACATTGAATTTTAATTAATAATTGATTTTTAACATTAGCACATTGAATTTTAATTAATAATTGATTTTTAACATTAGCACATTGAATTTTAATTAATAATTGATTTTTAACATTAGCACATTGAAAGCACATGCCTCAAGTATCACTTGGCCACTTTTAATTGAGAAGTCAGTTTCCAAATCTTTTCTTGCATTTCATTAGTGCACAAAGATTTTTTCATTCAGTTTTTGTTCAAGTTTTTTTGCATTGTGAAAAATATGGATTGTATCTAAAAATTCCTGTAATATTTATTTCCTTTAGATCAGCACAAATCAAATTAGGGAAGAAAGGTTTTTAAAAATTCATTATTCTTACTGGTAATTGTTTCAAAAGCAATACCGAAATCATGTCAACTGGTTAGTCAGTTTATTTTTCTTTCTATTATATTCAACCACTGGCCAAAAAGAGGAGGAAGGAAGAGAGAGGAACAGAAGTAGAGTTTAAAAAAAACGTCTTATAGTTTTTTTATTCATGCCTTTATACAATGCCAAGTTGCCGTACTAGTATTAATTTCTCTTTTATGCAGTTAATGTATTAAAATAACAAAAAGGCTTTTGTGAGCATCGTTTAGTCAGGAATAAACAAGAAAAAATACAAAGACGTCCAATAAAAATCCTTTCTGCAAACAATAAATAAAATAATATTCTATTTATAAGCATCACTGCACAAACATGGCTTTCGTAATTACACTTTTGCCTCAATTAGTTTTCTTTAACTTTTTCATACTATGAACAGAAAAAAATTACCAGTTCTTTGATTTTAGATTTTCTTAGTAGAAACTGAAAGAATTCAACTAAAAAAGTTGAATTCTTTCAGTTTCTTGGTTGTTAGGTTTTATGACAAGTCAGCCATTCACAAGTTGTTTTTCTGGGAAAGATAGATTTGGAGTATTGAGTAACAAACACTTTTCCCAAGGATAAAAAAATCAGTTTAGTATTATTCTCAGAACAAATTTTATTTAACCAATCCTGATAGTTCTCAAATTTGAGCCCCACCAGTTTTGTATCATAGCAGGAATATACGAATGGCACTTGAAAAACAATTTACCTTTGGCATTAACAATAATGTTTGCCACGCCAGTTTGCTCATTTTCAGTTTCATAGATGTGATCTGGAAAGAAAATAATTCAAGATAAATAAACAGAAGTTTCATAAAAATTAAAATCATACAAAATAAAAATCATGATTTATGAAGAAAATTTTTTCAAGTTGTCAAGTTTGTAGTTACAAATCGCTTATTATTATGTGACAATCAATCATTTGAGTAATAAACATTGCTTCACTTTGGTGATCTGTCAGTAAGCAATGTTCTCAGTAAGTGTACTTCAATCATGCAAAGAAAGAACTTTTTAGTAAAAATTGATGAGTATATTGTTAAATAATTGTGAAAATGATTCTACTTTTCAATCATCCTAAGATGTAGTGGTGGGGGTGGGGCCTTAGAAAGATTAAAAATAAAATCATTTTCACAGTTATTTAACAATATACTCATTAGTTTTTTATCACTAAAAAGTTACAATCTTTCACTGCAAGATTAAAGTACACTTCATGATTGTAGTATACTCAAAAGTTTACCTGCACTCACTAGCAAATGACCATTAATCTTAACTTTTGGTGGATTTTGAATGCAAACTAATAAACAAAATATTAGATAATAGCAAGACTAGCTAAATATAATAATTATAATAATAGCAAAATATTAGATAATAGTAAGGAAATTCCATGGACTGAGAAATATATGTTTTGATAAAACTGATATTTTTCTGGATAGCACAAAAAATTAGTTTTGGACAGAAAAACTAATATGCAGCAAATACAAGTTTATTAACATTTCTATGAAAATTGTGACTAAATGAGATAAATTAATAAGTAATATTAATAAATACTCAGAAAATAATATTGTGCTATATCGTTCAATGCATATAATAAAGTCACATTGTAAGAGACAATCTTTAATTTACTCCGTTAGTCCAACATCTCTTGTTAGACAATATTTTTTTCCCCCTCTGTTTCTTTCGAAATTTCCCTTGCAACATTTTGCTGACTTCTTTCTTCGGTGAAGAACTGCTTCACGTTGAAATTACTACAATTTCCTTTCTCACACTATTACAACAATGATCTTATATTATTCTAATGATATTTGAAAATGAGACTACATAAAAGGGATGTCACTTATATTCTTGTTCGAGTTTGCATGATTGGCCTTTTTAAAAAGGTCGAATTTTGCAAATTTGGCCTTTTAAAACTTGTATTTAGCCTTTTTTTTTTTTACAAAATGTAATGTACGGACTTTGAAAAATTGTATTTAGCCTTTTTTTTCAAAATGTAACATATAGAAAGAAACAAGCAGAATATTTTATGGATTTGACAAAAATTGCCATTTTTTGGCCATTTTGGAACATTTTAACAGAACAGTGCGATGGGATCAAACTAGAATTTCCTGAAAAATCTAATTCAGTTTTGTGTGTTATATTGTGAAATATAAGATCTCCATCAAGCCTATAACAATATGTAAACAAAACACTGATTGCATCAGCAGCAGGAGCAGAAACACTTAAATACCAGGAGCAGCACTGATATGACAATGCTGATACATAGGTGACAGTGGCATTGACATGTGTTTTATTACGATATTCAATCAACTATTAAGAATGATACATTAAGTTGTCAGAACCTATGCTTTTTGTACCCATCCTTCCACTATGATACACAGTTCATTATAGCATAGAATTATCGGGCAAAACATATTGCTACACTAAGAGAGAGAAGGCAAGGAGATTTCGACAAATGGGATACGGATATATGTGATAAAAAATATTTATAAAAAGGTCACAAGTGACAAACTTAGTCTGAATTCATTTACAGGTACACCAGGTTCAAATAGAAATAAAACAAACGCAAAATCAGGGAAATGAACATTTCCCTACAGCAAGGCTAACCATATTATTACGACACATCTGACAGCAAAAGTTTCCTATTGTTCACACTTAAAAAACGTGTCTACAACTATGTTCATGCACACAATATACAAAACGCTCACTGCATCAGCTGAGCAGCTGTGGTAGCAGAGGCAGATGCAAGGATTCATATGAATCACTCATTCTTGCTCAAACAGCAGCAGATGTGGCTAACTCTAACGTCTTTGCCCTTTCCTTCTCAAATTAGCAGAAACTGTTCGTCCACCAATAGAAACAACAAACCTTAATAACAAGAACTTTGTTATTTTCCTCTTCTTGGAACATCCTATGAACAAGAGGGATTTCAAATTATCTTCACTTCTAACAAACCTTATAACAAAGGTTTTTTATTTTCTTCTTGGAAAATTCTTATCAATAAATGACATTTTCAACCATTTCGTTTCTTATCAATAAATATTTAACTTATTACTCTGTCTGTCTTTCTTGCTACCATATGCTAAATTTGTTACTGCGACCATAATTATATGAGATACAATACCTTGTGATGACGATATAACTACCGGCATTAGAAGTTTACAACATATATCTGGTATCATAAGTAAGATGTTTATAGTCACAAGTTAAAATGAATTTCATCAGAAAAATAAAATGATAATATCCTGAGAAAAAGCCCAAGTTCTTTCTGATTAACATAAAAAATTAAATAAAATTCCTAATTAACATCAACGAATTAAATAAAATTTCTCATTAACATCACCGAACGAAATAATATTTCTGATTAACATAAACCAACTAAATAAAATTTCAAATTAACATGAAAAAACTAAAAAAAAATTCTGATAAATATAAAAGAACTAAATAAAATTTCTGATTAACGTAAAACAATTAAATAAAATTTCTGATTAACATCAATGAAGTAAGCAAAATTTCTGATTAACATCAAGCAACTAAATAACATTACTGATTAACATCAAACAACTAAATAACATTACTGATTAACAATGAACTAAATAAACTTTCTGATTAACATCAGACAATAAATAAAATTTTTGATTGACATCAAAGAACTAAATAAATTTTTTGATTGACGTCAAACAACTAAATAAATTTCTGATTAACATCAAACAACTAAATAAAATGTCAGATTCATATCAAATAACTAAATAAAATTGCTGATTAACAATAAATTTTTTGATTAACAATGAACTAAATAACATTACTGATTAACATCAAGCAACTAAATAACATTACTGATTAACATCAAGCAACTAAATAACATTACTGATTAACATCAAGCAACTAAATAACATTACTGATTAACATCAAGCAACTAAATAACATTACTGATTAACATCAAGCAACTAAATAACATTACTGATTAACATCAAACAACTAAATAACATTACTGATTAACATCAAGCAACTAAATAACATTACTGATTAACATCAAACAACTAAATAACATTACTGATTAACATCAAACAACTAAATAACATTACTGATTAACATCAAACAACTAAATAACATTACTGATTAACATCAAACAACTAAATAACATTACTGATTAACATCAAACAACTAAATAACATTACTGATTAGCATCAAACAACTAAATAACATTACTGATTAACATCAAACAACTAAATAACATTACTGATTAACATCAAACAACTAAATAACATTACTGATTAACATCAAACAACTAAATAACATTACTGATTAACATCAAGCAACTAAATAACATTACTGATTAACATCAAACAACTAAATAACATTACTGATTAACATCAAACAACTAAATAACATTACTGATTAACATCAAACAACTAAATAACATTACTGATTAACATCAAACAACTAAATAACATTACTGATTAACATCAAACAACTAAATAACATTACTGATTAACATCAAACAACTAAATAACATTACTGATTAACATCAAACAACTAAATAACATTACTGATTAACATCAAGCAACTAAATAACATTACTGATTAACATCAAGCAACTAAATAACATTACTGATTAACATCAAGCAACTAAATAACATTACTGATTAACATCAAGCAACTAAATAACATTACTGATTAACATCAAACAACTAAATAACATTACTGATTAACATCAAACAACTAAATAACATTACTGATTAACATCAAACAACTAAATAACATTACTGATTAACATCAAACAACTAAATAACATTACTGATTAACATCAAACAACTAAATAACATTACTGATTAACATCAAACAACTAAATAACATTACTGATTAACATCAAACAACTAAATAACATTACTGATTAACATCAAACAACTAAATAACATGACTGATTAACATCAAACAACTAAATAACATGACTGATTAACATCAAACAACTAAATAACATTACTGATTAACATCAAACAACTAAATAACATTACTGATTAACATCAAACAACTAAATAACATGACTGATTAACATCAAACAACTAAATAACATTACTGATTAACATCAAACAACTAAATAACATTACTGATTAACATCAAACAACTAAATAACATTACTGATTAACATCAAACAACTAAATAACATTACTGATTAACATCAAACAACTAAATAACATTACTGATTAACATCAAACAACTAAATAACATTACTGATTAACATCAAACAACTAAATAACATTACTGATTAACATCAAACAACTAAATAACATTACTGATTAACATCAAACAACTAAATAACATTACTGATTAACATCAAACAACTAAATAACATTACTGATTAACATCAAACAACTAAATAACATTACTGATTAACATCAAACAACTAAATAACATTACTGATTAACATCAAACAACTAAATAACATTACTGATTAACATCAAACAACTAAATAACATTACTGATTAACAATGAACTAAATAAACTTTCTAATGAACATCAGACAATAAATAAAATTTTTGATTGACATCAAAGAACTAAATAAAATTTTTAATTGACGTCAAACAACTAAATAACATTTCTGATTAACATCAAACAACTAAATAAAATGTCAGATTCATATCAAATAACTAAATAAAATTGCTGATTAACAATAAATTTTTTGATTAACAATGAACTAAATAAAATTTCTGATTAACATCAAGCAACTAAATAACATTACTGATTAACATCAAACAACTAAAT
Source organism: Euprymna scolopes (assembly GCF_053919585.1). Classification (NCBI taxonomy): domain Eukaryota; kingdom Metazoa; phylum Mollusca; class Cephalopoda; order Sepiida; family Sepiolidae; genus Euprymna; species Euprymna scolopes. The sequence goes on along the minus strand of NC_136513.1, from coordinate 62,996,360 downwards.
AACATTACTGATTAACATCAAACAACTAAGTTACATTACTGATTAACATCAAACAACTAAATAACATTACTGATTAACATCAAACAACTAAATAACATTACTGATTAACATCAAACAACTAAATAACATTACTGATTAACAATGAACTAAATAAACTTTCTGATTAACATCAGACAATAAATAAAATTTTTGATTAACATCAAAGAACTAAATAAAATTTTTAATTGACGTCAAACAACTAAATAACCTTTCTGATTAACATCAAACAACTAAATAAAATTTCAGATTCATATAAAATAACTAAAAAAAATTTCTGATTAACAATAAATTTTTTGATTAACAATGAACTAAATAAAATTTTTGATTAGCAATAATTTTTTGATTAACAATGAACTAAATAAAATTTTTGATTTACATCAAAAAATAAATAACATTTCTGATTAACATCAAACAACCAAATAACATTTCTGATTAACATCAAACAACCAAATAACATTTCTGATTAACATCAAACAACCAAATAAATTTTTTGATTAACAATAAACTAAATTTTTTGATTAACAAATCAAATGAATAAAATAAATAAATTTTTTGATTAACAATAAACTTAATTTTTTGATTAACAAATCAAATGAATAAAATGTCTGATTAACATCAAAGAATTAAAGATTATTTCTGATTACATCAAACAACTAAATAAAATTTCTAATTAACATCGAACAACTAAATAAAATTTCTGATATACAATGAACTAAATAATATTTCTAATTAACATCAATGAACTAAAAAAAATTTCTGATTAACATCAGTGAACTAAATAAAATTTCTGATTCACATAAATAAAATTTCTGATTCACATAAATAAAATTTTTGATACACATTACTAAAATTTCTGATTAAAATCAAACAACTAAATAAAATTTCTGATTAACATCAACAAACTAAATAATATTTCTGAGTAACATCAAAGAAGTAAGTAAAATTTCTGATTAACGAAAAAGAACAAAAGATAATTTCTGATTAACATACATGAACTAAATAAAATTTCTGATTTATACTAACGAATTAAATAAAAGTTCTGATTGACATCAAGGAACTAAATAAAATTTCTCATTAACATCAGAGAACTAAAGATTATTTCTGATTAACATCAAACAACTAAATAAAATGTTTAATAACAATGAACTAAATAAAATATCAGATTAAAATCAAAGGATTAAAGATAATTTCTGATTAAAATCAATCAACTAAATAAAATTTGTGATCATAATACACAAACTAAATGCATTTCTGAATAACATCAAAGAACTAAATAAAACTTCTGATTAATATGAAACAACTAAAAAATTTTCTAACATCAAACAACTAAATAAAATTTCTCATTAACATCAAACAACTAAATGAAATTTCTCATTAACATCAAACAACTAAATAAAATTTTTCATTAACATAAAACAACTAAATAAAATTTTTCATTAACATAAAACAACTAAATAAAATTTTTCATTAACATCAAATAACTAAATAAAATTTTTCATTAACATCAAACAACTAAATAAAATTTCTCATTAACATCAAACAACTAAATAAATTTCTGACTAACATCAAACTAAATAACATTTTTGATGAACATGAAACAACTAAATAAAATTTCTGATTAACAGCAAACTAAATAAAATTTCTGATTAACAGCAAACTAAATAAAATTTCTGATTAACAGCAAACTAAATAAAATTTCTGATAAGCATAAAAAACTAAAACAATTTCTGATTAACATAAACAAATAAAAGATATTTCTGAGTAACATCAAAGAACTAAGTAAAATTTCTGATTAACATCAAACAACTAAATATAATTTCTGATTAACATGAAATAAATAAAATTTCTCATTGACACCAAAGAACTAAATAAAATTTCTGATTGACATAAAAGAACCAAATAAAATTTTTGATTAACATCAAAAACCTAAATTTAATTTCTCATTAACATCAGAAAACTAAAGATTATTTCTGATTAAAATTAAACAACTTATGACCTTCACTTTCACCGAGGTGCACGATATGACACACAAAAAAAAAACAGCCTGTTAATCATTTGCTAACGCACGCGTCACTGTAACGTCCAATGACAACAACAACAACAACCTTCTCACTCGACCTGCCTTTTATACCACTCTCTCAATCCCTCCTCTTGCGCATGCGCCTGTAGATTCCTGACAACCTCGAGACTTCCGCTTATAAAAACCCAAGTTTTGTTGTCGCGCATGCCTATACAAGGCACAAACACGTGGGCGTTTGTTTTGTTGGTAAGTACAACACTCCCCCCTGATCTGATGATCACATAGAGTGCACTCCAGGGGTGGCCTCTTAGTTCGTTGGCTTCTGCAAAGGGTGGTATTTACAATCTCGGATTCAGGTTCTGGGTGTGGTTCTGGTTATGGTTCTGATCCTGCCTGATCAGACAAACTACAACTACCACTCTCTTGCTCGGTGACCTCACTCATCAGCAGCTCATCATCTGATGATTCATCGCTCTCTGTAGTGGTGGGATGTACTTCACTAGCTGGGCGAAGATGGCGCACATGGCGTGGGGTTCCATCAACAAGGACCGACTACTGGCTAACCACTCCAGATATTCGTCCTCACTTGAACTTGGTGCTGCACCGGTTTCCAGGGGGTCTAACCCAAACTGGATCCCCTACCTTGTATTTGTTATGACTCTCCTCGTCGATTGGCTGGACAGTGCCAATGCCCTTTATCCTAACACGGTATTTGTGTATGGCATTCGCCGGTGGTGTTGTTAGTGTCTTCCCATCCTTTGGTGTGATGTTATACCAATACGTGGCCTCCGTAATGGTGCATTGCTTTCTGGCAGCAATTCTCTTGATGCTGCGATGGCTCCTCTCAGCAATGTAACACCAAAGAGAGGCAGCATCAGACCATTAGGGTCGATGTGACGCATTTATTTAACGTTAATATTTTATCCCGGGCAATATCGGGTAATTGAAAGATAGATGTTAAGATCTTATTCCGGGCAACACCGGTTAACTAAAAGATATATGTTAATATTTTTTGCCCCGGGCTGACATCGAAAAAGAAAGATCTTGCTAAATTTAAATTCTGCCAAAGTATTTTTTTCCTTTCTTTCTTCAAAGCATAATTCGATTGTTGATATTTTTTCTCTGATTTGAAGTCGCATAGACGCATTGGTCAGGTTCAAAGAGTGCGCCGACCGTTTCAAGGACACAATTATGTGTCAGCTGGAACAACAACAGATAGATTATGTTTTTGCTTTGAACTAAAAACTACATTTGTTGGTGTCACAATATATCTGTGACAAGATCAAAACAAAGATAAATAATTTCTTTGGAATTAAAATTTTACACACGCATTTGTCGGCTTCAGAGAATGTTTGTTGAATCAAATATTAACTGATTTGGTATGACTCTGATAAAACCATTTGAACCCAAAATAACATTCCTAATGTTTTCATTCTCAAACCGAATCGCAGTTTTGAAATATACATCAAGAGATTTTTGCCACCCGACAATTTTCAATAACATATTTTGTCGAGATGTTAACAGAATAATAAATTGTTCATTTCCTTTGATAATGACAAGTGTCACATCTAAGGGCAGAATTCACAAAGCATATTTTTTTTGGACGCAGTTTTCTTACTTATGCGGTTATCACATATTACGCAGTTTGGAAATTATCCAATGAGAGAAAACTGGTTATTTTCCATCGGGCGTTTTTGATTGATCGGGGAGGAGTTAGAATTATTCTTGGATTGTGGGAGGTGGCCAATTTCTGTCATCAGTCAAATTATCCAATGAGAGAGGATCAGACGATTTGGTTATCGAGCATTCTGATTGGTCGGGAAGGAATGGGGAATTGTCGCCCCGCCCAGTGCTCTACTATATAAAAACCAAGAGAGTCAGAGCAAAACAGAACAGAACAGAATTAGAAGAGAGAGTCGGGGAACTCGGAGAAAAACAGAGCGAGTCCGAGAGTCAAGCCACCTCACCTCTCCTCTCCCCCCCCCCTCGCCTATTGCCCGATAACTAAAAAGGGTTAAATTAATAGACCTGTGAATTCCAGCAAGGGGAAGCCCCACTTAGAAGTTTAAATGCTTGCTTACAAATTCATACTCCAAACTGTACATGTGTTTGTATATATTTCTTTTATGGTTTTCTTTTAGTACATTCCATATAACCCAATCTCCGGAGTCTTTGTTTATTCAAAATTCTTCAATTTGCTGATGTGCTGATGTTTTTATTATTATTTTTTTTACTTGTGAAACTGCTCCCGTCAACGAGCACCCGGTATCTCCGAAGACGAAATCTCTAGACGATCACAGAAGATCCGGCTTTGTGGACATTGCAGCAAGGACGATTCCACCAACGCACTGAAGAAGGGCTTACTGGGTGACGTGACGTACCGGCGGGGTTTCATAATTGGCGCCGCGACCAGGATTCGACCCTGAAAGGTCGCTACGGCACATCAAGAGAAAAAAAAAAAAAAAATCCACGGCACAACATCGTTAAAGGAAAAGAAGGAACCAGCCATCATCAAAGAACTACGGCACATCAACCAACTACGACACAACATTGTTGAATCAAAAGAAGGAACCAGCCAACATCAAAGAACTACGGCACATCAACCAACTACGACACAACATTGTCGAATGAAAAAAAAAAACAGCCAACATCAAGAACTATGGCACATCAACCTGGTATAGTGTATTTTGAACATTACAAACTTTTTTTTTGCTCCGTGATTGAGCGTATAACTACAAGACCTCGACCAACGGGAATTCGACCCTCTGGATCTGAAGCGAAGCGGGATATAGGTAAGACCCTCTTATTTTTGTGATTTTTGACTTGGGGTTTTTCTCGTTGTGGTTTGGGGTGCCTGGAGGCCTTAATTTTGAAAAAAAAAGAGAGAATGACTGAGTTGGTTGAGAATAAGAGTGAGGCTTTGGGGGGAGTAGAGATGGTGGCGACTGTGACTGAGAGGGTGTCGGGACTACCAATGAGGGAGTTGCTCAGACTCATCCAGGCTATGCCGGCCGAGGTGCTAGGAGAGGCCAGCACCGAAGGGAATGAGAGGGCAGACGTGGCCCTATCAAGCGAGCGAGTGTGGACAGGGGTCCGCGCCGCCCTATCGGGAGAGACGAACACGCAGGGCCCACCTCAGAGGAGGGGGCTCTCACCCAAGCTGACCCGACAAACCCCACCCCAGCCCACACTCGACCCCGAAGAAGGTCGGAAGAAGGAAGTCCCAGACGTCCAACCATGGGGGAAGGACGTGGAGGATTGGGAGGCGGAGGCTGACCTCCAACCGAAGGGATTGGAGCCTTGCGCATGGGTTCTACAAAGCCACTCCTGGCAGATGTGGCTTGGTCTGTTGGACCTGGCAGGTTGAGGGGCACCGAGCTGTAAAGTGCCCCACGAGATATGGGAGACCACCTCGCTCGTTGGGACCGAGCTGTAGTAAATGCGGGCAGTTTGGCCATGGGAGCAGATGGTGCAGAGCAGTGGGGGACGCGGAGCTGGGGAGCAATGCAGAGAATCTTTCAGTGCAACCCCAGGAGAAAGGTACGAGGCCAAACAAGGGAGCTAAGGGGCCCCAACATGGCCGCTCTCAACCAACTCCCGGAAGGGGTGAACTAATATGCTTCACCTACCACCCTGATGGACACGTAACGAAAGGGTGTCCCACCAGGTGGGGGGCGCTGCCCTGGGCGGTTCCCAGAAAGAAAGTGCTGAGAACGGGCGGGTCCCAAGTGGGCCTGTTGTTACCGGCCCCTATGTCCGCAGCAGTGGCTGGATACAGGGGGGACCTCTGATAAGAGGGTGCCCACTAGCTGGGGACGCAACTGTGGGGGGACATCTAAAGGAACGGTGATCGGCGTCGGGGTTGTTCGGGGTGCGACCGTCTATGCTTGTCAGAATGAAAAGTGGGTACAGGTGGGCAAGGGCTCTGCCCAGCCGTATCGCTGTCGATGGGTGGGACGGTTCGGCACCGGATCCTTTGATGCTTGAGCACACTAGTACTGAGGGCACTCTTGGCAGTGCATCACGAAGCCAGTGTCGGGAGGGGAGTTGGGGGGCGACGAGAAGTTTCGACCCGCCAATTCTGTGAACACGAAGGGATGGATTGGAGAGGAAGCGCCCTATGCCACGATAAGGGTAGGGTAGTTTGAACTAGGAATATCTTCTCTTTAACTCGCAGGGCGCGAAATGAGGTGTAATGGGCGTGGGCTGAAGTGGATAATTACATTTTAAAAAATAATATATATACCGCTCCCCATGTGGGGGTACCAAATTGGTTAAAAGGGAAAATTATTCCCAACTCGCATTTAGGTAAAAATGCACTTTCGTAAATGATTGAATTCGTTCAAAACATATCGCTAAAACCAAAACAAAACAACACCTAAGTAAATCGCGATATATCCAGACAGATGGCGAGATGGTCCAGGGGTAAGGGTTTAGGCTCATTACCGTTGGGTCCCGATTTCGAATCTCGCTAGATACAGCCACTCTGATGAGTCGTAGACGACGAAACACATGTCTGTGGCGATGTGCACGGGCGGAGACAACCTTCTGTAGCCGTCATAATTGTTGACGGGAGAATTTAATAAAATTCGGCAGAAAAGCCGAGAGGTCTCAGTCAAGAATGGTTGACTGGAGAATAAGTAGACTTGGAGGTTGACATAGATAGGCAGTAATACCTATCATAGGTAACGCCCGGGGAGCTCTGTTTGGTGTAGTCGCTGAGGAAAATGTCGAAAGTATCCGACAAAGATTGAGAGCCGTGGAAAACGGGCAGAAGACATTAGCCCAGGTAAATGGAGTGGTCTCTCCATTCTTAATACAACGAGAAGGGCAGTGACGGAAAATAGAGTGACACTTAAGCACCCTCATTGGGCGTTTTGCACACCTGCAGGAGGAAGTGTTAAAAATTCGGCAGGGAAGCCGTGGGTATATCAGTCACAAAGGCTGACTATACAATCTAAGGGGACACAGGGTGTGGCTCCCCCAAAATGGCACGGATGGGCATGCACATTCTAGGGTTGAACGCCGCAAACATCCTCAAGTAATTGAAGCCTGTTGTCTAACGGTCCGCAGTGCATGACTTGAACACCACGACCCACGAACCAAAAGAGAAAGGGGACGAGAGTAATACTCTATAGGATAGAGCTTAGATAACTCAGAAAAGGACACCGACGGTATCAAGTGTAGGTTCATAGATGGGAGTAACGGTGGAAGGTCTGAAGAGTGTAAGGATGATGGTGTAACAGTGTATTGTGTGAAGAAATGGGTGAATGGGTGTGTTTGTTCAAGATGCCTCTTGGAGACCCCTGACCCCAGTGGGAATGACCCTTGTCAAGGATCACAGAGGGTCAGCACCTGTCCGGCCAATCCAGAAGCGAACTGCGAAGAACTTCGACCTATTCCAGCCTTACGTCAAGAAAGAACCTGCTGAATTTTTTTGACACCATTTAGTGGTTCAAAATGTAGGACTAACCAATCCACCCTTACGTCAAGAAGAAGAACCTGCTGAATTTTTTGACACCATTTAGTGGTTCAAAATGTAAGACTTTGTTGCATGTGTAATATACCAAGAGAACAAAAAAAAAACATTTTTTTTATGACTATTCTTTTTCAGGATAAATGAACATTGAGAACACAATTCTAAGAAATTGGACTATTAATGACATTGAAAACTGATTTTTTAGGACATTCTGTTAATGAGCTCTTTGTAATGAATTTACCGCAACGAACTTTGTTAATGGACACATTGAACTAAGGCAGTAGCCATTTATAAGAATTTAAGAATTTTTTTTGTGCATGATATTTGCATGTGATTTTTGCTTTCAGGGTAGGCAACAGCAGTATTATTAGCTAGGAGAATCTCTTTGGTTGTTGAGGACATGGGGCGTCGTCCTCATCTTGAGAATCACCACCCCATGTGGGGGCGAATGTAACACCAAAGAGAGGCAGCGTCAGACCATTAGGGTCGATGTGACGCATTTATTTAACGTTAATATCTTATCCCGGGCAATATCGGGTAATTGAAAGATAGATGTTAAGATCTTATTCCGGGCAACACCGGTTAACTAAAAGATATATGTTAATATTTTTTGTCCCGGGCCAACATCGAAAAAGAAAGATCTTGCTGAATTTCAATCCTACCAAAGTATTTTTTTCCTTTCTTTCTTCAAAGCATAATTCGATTGTTGATATTTTTTCTCTGATTTGAAGTCGCATAGACGCATTGGTCAGGTTCAAAGAGTGCGCCGACCGTTTCAAGGACACAATTATGTGTCAGCTGGAACAACAACAGATAGATTATGTTTTTGCTTTGAACTAAAAACTACATTTGTTGGCGTCACAGAATATATTTGTGACAAGATCAAAACAAAGATAAATAATTTCTTTGGAATTAAAATTTCACACGCGCATTTGTCGGCTTCAGAGAATGTTTGTTGAATCAAATATTAACTGATTTGGTATGACTCTGATAAAACCATTTGAACCCAAAATAACATTCCTAATGTTTTCATTCTCAAACCGAATCGCAGTTTTGAAATATACATCAAGAGATTTTTGCCACCCGACAATTTTCAATAACATATTTTGTCGAGATGTTAACAGAATAATAAATTGTTCATTTCCTTTGATAATGACAAGTGTCACATCTAAGGGCAGAATTCACAAAGCATATTTTTTTTGGACGCAGTTTTCTTACTTATGCGGTTATCACGTATTACGCAGTTTGGAAATTATCCAATGAGAGAAAACTGGTTATTTTCCATCGGGCGTTTTTGATTGATAGGGGAGGAGTTAGAATTATTCTTGGATTGTGGGAGGTGGCCAATTTCTGTCATCAGTCAAATTATCCAATGAGAGAGGATCAGACGATTTGGTTATCGAGCGTTCTGATTGGTCGGGAAGGAATGGGGAATTGTCGCCCCGCCCAGTGCTCTACTATATAAAAACCAAGAGAGTCAGAGCAAAACAGAACAGAACAGAATTAGAAGAGAGAGTCGGGGAACTCGGAGAAAAACAGAGCGAGTCCGAGAGTCAAGCCACCTCACCTCTCCTCTCTCCCCCCCCCTCGCCTATTGCCCGATAACTAAAAATTAATAGACCTGTGAATTCCAGCAAGGGGAAGCCCCACTTAGAAGTTTAAATGCTTGCTTACAAATTCATACTCCAAACTGTACATGTGTTTGTATATATTTCTTTTATGGTTTTCTTTTAGTACATTCCATATAACCCAATCTCCGGAGTCTTTGTTTATTCAAAATTCTTCAATTTGCTGATGTGCTGATGTTTTTATTATTATTTTTTTTTACTTGTGAAACTGCTCCCGTCAACGAGCACCCGGTATCTCCGAAGACAAAATCTCTAGACGATCACAGAAGATCCGGCATTGTGGACATTGCAGCAAGGACGATTCCACCAACGCACTGAAGAAGGGCTTACTGGGTGACGTGACGTACCGGCGGGGTTCCATTCCCTAATGGCACATGAGCACATCGCAGTCGTAGTCGGACACCCCACTCATTCAACAACTGCCGAACTTGGTGGCTACACAAAGCAGCATCGTTGTCCGTCAATATCTCTTCCGGTGCACCTCGCTCAGAAAAGATAGATGACAGTTGGCGGACAACATTCGCTGAGTCCTGCCTGGTCATTTGCCGCCACACCGCAAAACGAGTGGGTCCACAATCGATAAGAGTTAGAAAGGGCTTACCACTGTAATGGGTAATATCCATCGCTAATCGTTGCCACACATGCTCAACTTCCAATCGCCCCTTCTGCCATTGCTGAGGTTTTTTTTTTTTTTTTTTACACAGTGATCACCACTTATCAAGGCCCGGAAGCCACTCAGGGATAAGGGTTATTGCAAGTACATTACGTTAGTGAGGAGATTTGCTGAAATGTTTACTTAAGGGGGCGGTTCATAAGGAATTTGTTAACATTGGACTTGAAGACATCCAAGTTGTAGTCCGGAGGGAAGCAGGCAGACGGAACAGAGTTCCATAGACAGTTCTAAGGAAGAAGCTTTGTTCATGGAATTCACGTTTTGATTTAGGCATAGATATAGAGTGGGGGAAATTTTTCACAGTGGATTCAGCTAGACGGGTGTTTTTCGTGAAAGATTGGCGAGGAGGGACCAGAGATTGGAGTTCAGACGAGCATCTGCCATGGAAATAACGATAAAACAAGGGCAGGCTCGCAACGTCTCTTCTGTGTCGCTCGCGTGACACTACTGTCCGAACTTTCACTTTCTGGTTACCACCTGACGTCAACGGACTCGCCGGTCCACCTCAAACTTGACAGCTTGCCAAGTGCTTCAAATGGGCCCTCAGCGAAGGCCAATTTCAGCCTTTGCTCCACTAAGGCGTCTTCATCTCGCATCTGCTGGTAAATCGTGAGGGCTTCCCCCTCTAAGTATAGCGGCAGCAGGGTGACCACATCTTCTATCTTTTGCAGCTTCGCCACCATTTTTAATTTCTCCAGCCACTTAATCAGGTCACCCTCCCCAGTAAAGGGTCTCAACATCTGAGTGCTCAGTCTCCACTCAGCCATGTTAATTTGCTTGATGTGCCGAAATAGCTTGTCGCTCGCATGACACTGCTGTCCGAACTTTCACTTTCTGGTTACCACCTGACACGTCTTCTCTCCACTCCAAAACGAACTTCTGCAACTTCAGCTTTTCTCTCCCCGAATCCGACTTTTCTCTTCTTCAAATACAACTTCTCTGCTCGCAATCTAACTTCAGAATGCCTTCCTTCCCCAAATCACTCCTCTTTTATCTCCAATCAGGAGCATCTCATTTGCATACCTCGTGGTTACCCTGTAGGCATATAAAGAAAAAGGGCAGCCATTTTTGTTTCTTTCTTCTTCATTATGAACACGAGGTAAGCCACACAAAAACACGGTCGGTCGTTCTTGTTTCTTTTTTCTTCATTTACACCACATTCTGTGGGAGAGAGGTTGCAGGGTAGAGAAAAGGGCACCCCCCACTAAGCCACAAAGTTTATTTTGTACTCTGTCAAGGCAGGATAGGCTGTTTTTAGCAGCTCCTGCCCAGATATGGCAACAGTATTCCATCCTTGGACGTACTTGGCTTTTATATAGATAGAGAATTGCATCAGTAGTGAGATATCTTCTGGAGCGGTAGAAGGATCCCACCATCTTTCCAGCGACCTTGGCAACAGACTTGATGTACGTGTTCCATTTCAGATCAGGAGTAAAGGTCAAACCCAGAAGCTTGTCAAAACACGGGGCCTCACCCAGACGAGAGCCATCCATCACAATTGATGCCAGCTGGGGATCAGAGCGTTGATGATGTAAGAATAGGAGTTTGGTTTTGGATGCATTAAAGGTAACCAGCCACCTCTTCCCCCACTGAACCACGCGCTCGAGATCAGAGGAGAGAGAATCAGAGAGAACTTTGTCATTTACAGCCTTTGATGTGTTGCCGTAGATGGTCGTGTCATCAGCATAGATGTCAACGAATGATTTAAGTATGTGTTTAGGGAGGTCATTGATGTAGATCAGGAAGAGAGTTGAGCCAAGGATTGACCCCTGAGGGATTCCAGCATTTATATTGCAGGCCTCCGATTTTTGTCCATCTACCACTACTCTTATGAGCCTATCGGAGAGAAATGATTTAATGATTGAGAAAACATTTCCAGTTATACCGTAGCTGGAAATCTTGTGAAGTAGACCCTTATGCCATACCTTGTCGAAGGCCTTTGATATGTCAAGAGTAATTGCCCTAGAAAGGAAGCCTTTGGCAAGAGATTCACTAATCCTGTGGTGCAGGATCGATAGACTGGCATGCCTCACAGTGCTTGATGATCTGCCTGACATCCGCCCTTGTCACTGCCGGGTCCGCACGCCTCGCAAAATACAAAGTTCTTTTGATACCTGGATGTCCACTCTGCACATGAATTCTTTGTATTTGGCATGAGCTAATCGCGCCAACTGCGCAAGATCGAACAGCGAACTCCACGCCTGTCTTCACAGCTTCATACCATTTGTGAGGCACACGGGTTAGTTGGTCTGCACGATTACAGTGTGATGCCACGAGCGTTACACTCACCGACAGGTCATACTCTGATACCAGACTCTTCAGGGTGTTTAGCCTCTGCCGGATTAACATCTCACTGGCTGCCTTAGTGCGGACTCTCGTTCGTGACGAAAGAGTATCGGACACCCAGTGGTAGACGCAGAGAGAATCCGTGTACAAGTGTAACTTCTTTGACTGCCATTGCAGTGCCAGATTTAAACCCTTCACAACAGCATCCAGTTCCGCCAGGTTGATGTGTTGAGCATCATTCACAGGTTGCAGCCAGCACGCGTCTTCAATTACATTTCCACGTTGCTCCAATAACACTCCCAATGCCAAAGAACTAGCATCAACCCACACATCCACAGTGTCCCCATCGACACACCATTCTCCACGGGCAGGGTCCTCCTTGTTAATTTATTGCCGGTTGCGTTGGGTTTCTGTCGTCATCAGAGTTAGAAGAGCATCATCAGATACATCATCCCAACCTTTAGTTACTAAACTTGCCCTGTGTTTGATGACACCCACAGCTGCTCGGAGCCAGCCACACGCTGGTAAGTGACCAATAAGTTTCCCACACAAGGAAAAAATAGTCCGCCGCGTAATAACATCAGGGATGTTTGGAATCTCACTGCCACGCCTCCATCGTAAGGTACCGTCTTTCCCACAAACGTCCAATCCTAATACCCGTGTTCCATCCCTCAGGCGTTCAGGATCCTTGCACTCCAACCCGAATTGAGCTAACTTTTCTCTGATGTGCAACGCAGATTGTACGTCTTCATTGACGTACACATCATCAATATAGGCCGATGTTGCGTCCTCAGTGGTCTTTTCCTGGGACAGCACTGCATTTACGATGGTCTTCATGATTTGCGGTGCCACATTCAGCCCAAAGCCAAGTCGAGTAAGGCAGTATCTCTGACCCCAGAACCACACTGTCTGGAACGGCCACAATGTCTCATACACTCGCACCTGCAAATAAGCCTTTCGCAAGTCTACTATAGACACATTGGAGCCCTTCTGGCGCCATTCTCTCAGCTTGCTGGTGCACACGTCAGCATCGGCAGTGTACGTCTCAATGTATCTATTGAGTTCACGATAGTCCAGCACCGGACAAACTTTTGATTTGTTATGCTGGACTTCCGCCATTAAGGAAATCAGACCCTTGGGTGGTCCCAGCTTGTTGGGGTAGGGGATCAGCCATCCATCCTGGATCCATGCCTCAAGTTCCTTCTCGTATTCATCACGGGCCTTGTCGGGTATCGAGTATTCTGCAATGCTATTCTTGAGTTCGGTTGGCGCCCTTCCTTCTGTCCACTTCCACGATGCAGTCCATGCTTTTTGGTGAGGGTCGTAGTCCACCTTAAAATCAGGCCGATCAATGTGAACTGCAGCACACACTGGGGTTTCCAAAAATCGCACAGTCCCATCTCTTCTGATAACCACTCCCCCCCAGTGCCTTAATAGCATCATATCCCAACAGTACATCGAATCCCAGCAAATCCCCTCGCATCACCAGCACATTAATGTCTGCGGCCATACCAGAGTCTGTGTGGACTTTGACAGTTCCGGCTCCACAGCAAGCTTGCGTATTGCCACCTATTGTGGTTACTTTGATGTTCTACTTTGTCCAGTTTCAACACAACTTGGCACTCATGATGGTGTGTGAGCACCCGGAGTCGAGAAGAGCTGAACAAGGCACTTGGTCCACGTACACATTTATTGTCGGTTGCGCCTCAATTAAATCTTGTCCGGGGAACAGGGCGGTGCTAACGTCCTGCCTCCTGATGCATTTCCCGCACAATTTTGGGATAAATGTCCATAACTGCCACATTGGAAACAGCACGGGCGCCCCCGCCCCTTATAAGTACAACTTCTTGCGAAATGGCCTCACTGGCCGCAGCAGAAACATCTCCCATTGGTCATGGGTCTCAAACTGGGACTCTTTTCAGCATTAGTCTTGGCTGCCTGTGCCATCATTACAACCGGTTCCCTCAGGTCCTCCTCATCTCTGATAATGGCTCGAGCGCGTTCTAACAAATGTTCCATGGGCGTTACAGATACGCTGGTGGAAGCCCTCAACAGTTGCTTAACATGGGTGGGAAGGCCAGCCACAAATGCATACGCCAGTGTTTGCTTTGACACTCCATTGGCAAATAGAACTGCAAGTTTCTTCAGCTCCGCGAAGAAGACGTCCAAGGTTTCTCCTGGCATGAGCTTCCTAGAGGCAAATGTTTTGTAGGCCGTGCAGGGATCCATGGCAAATGCCTTGTATAAAGCATTTTTATACAGGTAACATCAGCCTTCTCCACGGCACTAAGTTGCTGATATACAGGGCCGTGCTTAGTGCCCCCGCAGACCCCGCAATTGCGGGGGGGGGCGCAAGGTCCTTGTGGGCCGCAAGGCTCCTGGATGCTGTAAGGCTCTTTTTAACATCGCAGAACTATTGCAATGAAAAAAAAGGACTAACTTGAAAATAATTATCATATTTGTACGTTGAAATTTATCAACTCGTCTTTCTCTCGCTATCAAATATTATATATATATATATATATATATATATATATATATATATACATATATGTATATTTATTTATATACATATATTTGAAGAGGCCTTTCGAGGCCCCGTCCATTTTTTAGAAATAAATTTCTAAAAGAAATAGATTATATATATCTGTTTCAACATAAAAAGAAATGTAAAAGTTTCAGACTTAGCGGCGCCGTTGTATTAGTTTATGGAATCTTTCAAAGTGAAAAAGGTGAAGGGTTGGTTATTTTTTTTTTCACTGGAATCATTTTGACGTCCTTGCAGAAATCGAATTTTTTGTTAAGTGTTTTTTTTTTTTTAATTTAGATTTTTTTTTTATTTCTTAATGCTTATTTCTTTTATGGTTTTAAATATTTTGGCTCATTGGATTCTTCTACGCATGCGTAATTTTATTTACTTTAATTTTTCATTAGCAGTCTTCGTTTTGTCCGTAACCCGTGATCATAATACGCTACTATATTTTACATTTTTCTGATCAAGTTTACTTTTCAAACTAAAAAAGACAAAAAAAAACAAAAAAAAAAACTGAAAAAAGAAATTTTGGCTTTAAAATAACCGTAAGTGGATTTCAATTTTATTTTTTATTTTATTTTAAAGAAATTTAAAATGAAAGACTAAATACTGGCAATAGACGTCCTTTTTGCCAATACGAATATATTTTTTATTGAACTGTTTATTTGAATTTTCAATGAAAATCTTTAGATACATATACATTGCTGTTTGAAACCCTATTTGCAAATTAACGCCAATTCCTACATACAGTTTTTTATACACATTATTACTAATGTTCTTTTTTTTTACCTCGAGCTTGGATTCAATTCACTTGGCTTGTAACATTAGTGACAGTACACAGACACTTCGTTACCTGTTATATCAGTAACATTTATTTAACAAAACAGCGTTAATCAAAGATCACATACTTGTTTCCATTTCCGGTAGTGGATTATTTGTTTTGCTTGATAGTATTCTAATTATTATTGAATATTGAGTCTAATCTAAAATGAAACGTGCTCACGAATTCAGCGGATCCCAGAAAAGAAAGTTGAAAATACAGAGAGTTGTAAATGCTATTGAAAAGACTCACAAGATATCTGAATTTTTCTCTTCAAACATCTCGCAGTTACATATACATAATAACACTGGCGTTGACACACAATCCGTTTCTGATTTTGAGTCTAAAAGTGGAGTGCCAGATGAGCAATGGCCCACCCATTCAACGTTCGAGCATACTGATCCAAGTTATGTGCCTTGTCGTGTCTCTGATGATCCTGCTGATTGGAAAGAATTAAATGAAACACAGCGTATTAATTTGGTTTCGAAGGGTCCCGTCCAGCTGACAGATTATGACTTCCCATTAAACCAGGAAAACCCATCACGGAAGTTTTCTGAAAAGAACTATTATTTGACACTAAAAAATAATGAAACTGTTAGACGTTCTTTCTTGGCTTGTTTACTCGAAGTCTACAGATCGAGTTTTCTGTTTTGCCTGCCGTTTGTTCAGTAGTGAAAGCAAAAGTCGTGGGGGCCTGTCTTCGGCCCAAGGATTTGGTAACCTGTGGAGCCGTCTGTCAAAAACTCTGAAGACACATGAACAATCAACTCATCATAAGGAATGCATGATGGTGTGGCATGATAAACGGTCAAGCAACTCTATTGACTTACAATCTAGTAAACTGATTCAGGAAGAGCAGACATATTGGAGAGCAGTTTTATTTCGTTTACTCAATATAATTCAATTTTTGGCTGAGAGAAATTTAGCTTTGCGTGGCACAAATGAAAAGTTTGGTGACACCAGAAATGGAAATTTTCTTGGAGAAGTGGAGCTAATAGCAAAATTTGACCCTGTCTTGTCTGAACATGTTAGACGCGCTAAGAGTCATGAATTGAGTGATCATTATCTGAGCAACCGCATTCAGAACGAACTTATCGAACTTCTTGCTAAGTCCATACGGGACAAAATCATTTCCAAAGTTCTTGCATCAAAATATTATAGCATAATACTAGATTGTACACCCGATATCAGTCACACAGACCAACTAAGTATTGTTCTTCGGGGAGTTGAATTTAAAGAAGGATTTGGAGCGGAAATTTTTGAACACTTCGTTGAGTTTCTTGATGTGTATGATACAACTGGAAAAGGCCTTTTTGACAGCATTATCAACTTCCTGTCCAAATATGGCGTTGCCATAAAAGACTGCCGTGGCCAGGGTTACGATAGCGGATCTAACATGCGAGGAAAAAACCATGGAGTGCAGGCACGCTTCTTGGAAGTAAATAAAAAAGCTGCATACATGCCATGCGCCAGTCATCGACTTAATCTAGCAATTGCTGATGCTGCAAGGTCGTCAATTACATCCATTTCTTTCTTTGGCTATCTGCAACGTATCTATAATTTGTTTGCCGCGTCAACGAAGCGATGGGTTATTCTGAAGAAACACGTGACCCACTTTACAGTTAAAAGCCTTCCTGACACAAGATGGGAAGCAAAGGTAGAAGCTGTAAAATCATTACGTTTTCAGACAACAGAAATTTTGGAAGCGATTGAAGAGTTAGAAAGAGTGTCTTTAGATAATCGAGATGGATTTATTAGCACGGAATGTCGAGCTTTAGCCATTGAAGTCAGGAGCTGGCGTTTTTTGGTTTGTTTGATTACATGGTATGACTTGCTTTTTCAAATAAACATAATAAGCAAAGCGCTACAGAATCCTTCAATATGCATCAATGACCAAATTTCTCACATCGAGGCTGGCATGTCATTTGTTTCACAGTACAGACATGGAGGAGTGGCAATAGCTGAAGGGAAAGCAAAAGAATTAGCTGATGAACTTGAAGTAGATCGTGCCTATCCGGAACCAAGGAGAAGAAAAAGAATATGTCTATTCAGCTACGAATCGTCAGATGAGTCAGATCATCAGACTGATGAAGAAGTGTTTCGCCGATAATTTTTCTATCCACTTGTAGATACAATTTCACAAAGTCTCCAGGAACGTTTTAAAAATATGAACGATTTCAAAACAAAGTACGGGTTTTTGTGTAACGCAAGTAACATGAAATCGGCAATAACATCAGACATGTTGCCGTCCAGTTGTGCTGCTTTGGCAAAAGGTATTGGAGAAGGTGATATTGATTGTGAGAAACTTGAGAGAGAAATTATCAATTTCGTCAATCTCATGGACAATAAAAAGTGCATTACATTTTCCGCCATTGAATGTATAAATTATATAATGAAACAGAGAAACACACACTTGTCGATTTATATCCCAACCTAGCTGTTGCACTCAGAATTGTAACTATATTGCCAGTTACAGTGGCATCCTGTGAACGTAGTTTCTCTAAACTGAAACTAATATAAAACTTTCTTCGGAACTCAATGTCTCAGGAAAGACTGGCTGGCTTATCTGTTATAAGCATTGAACATGAACTAAGCCGAGAAATTGACACAGAGAATTTAGTACAGCAGTTCGCCACAGTGAAAGCCAGAAAAGTGAAATTTTAAACATAAAGATGGTAGGTAAATAAATTTTCTTCGATTCCATTTTCAATTTGGGTTAAAACAGTTTACTGTTAATTTTTTCGACACTGGCCAAAGTTTTCTTTCGATTTGAATCTGTTGCTTTAGTATACACAAAAAGAAATGCTCAATGAGAAAATGAAAGAAATTTACTAAATGAACCAATGAACATCTTTGGCACATACGTAGCCGGGAGCTCTTGTTCTTTAAAAAAATATGCATGTGTGAGTATGCACATTAGTCCCCCCGGAGAAAGAAAGTAAACATCATGACACCTCATGTTTAACTTGATATTTACTACGTATAATTACGGTTTGGTAAGTAAATAATTACTACAGTCTCTCTTATTAGTGATTGATGTAACTATTTTAAAAAAATAATATCATTTATCGACGGTTATTCAAAATTATTAACTTTTCTCTGCTTGTTTACGAAAAAAAAATGCAAAATGGCGACAAATTTGAATTTGTAATATTTACGTTTGTAATTTAAATTTTAAAATACTTAATGGTGATTTGGAGGGGGGGGCTTTTCTTTGTTTTAAAGTTTAATCTCTTTTCTTTAAATTGAATTGGTTATAAAGTAGTATTTTTCAATTTTAATATTTTTTTCTGAACGTTTAAACTTGAGGGGGGGGATAAAAATGCTATTTTTTGGACACGCCTAATGCAGCAGCAATAGCGCATTTATTAATTATCTTTTAAGTGAAATACTTTAACCAGATAACACGCTAAAAGTATGAGATAAATTAACAACAAAAAAATTAATGCATGTTTTAATAAGTTATTAAGTTTGTATCTATCTGGGGACTGGGGATGTAGAGGCTTTTTAGTGTTTAATGACTTTCTCCTAGATCGAGACATTTCAAAATGACTTGGTTACCTTTAATGTTGTTTTGTAATTCGTCCCCCCCCTCCACCATACCAACACTTTTCGAAATAAACTCCTAAACTCTAATTTTGGACAGTATATCTAACTTTCTGTAGCAAAATAGTTTTAAAATTTGGGTTGACATTTTTTGAAAATCCCTTAAAAAAACTGGTAGGAGATTGAGAGTCCAAACGCCCCTAAATGAATATAAAAATAGCTGCGAACTACTAAAAAGTAACTAATGGTTTTAAAAAGGTTAGCTGCAAAACACCAATTCTTCGATTTCTTCGGTTTTTTTTTTCATGATTACGGAATATCTGCGTTCTTTCAAGAGCATGTTATTCTGTTTAAAGTACCATTCATTGTGGGTTCAGTATGTTGAAGGGGGGGGGGGCGCAAGATGAATTGTGTCGGTAGGGACGGTAGGGGCCACAGAGCGCATTTTGCGGGGGGGCCGCAATGTTCCTAAGCACGGCACTGCTGATATACACTTAGGATGCCTCCAGCCAATCTCAGGGGAATCACGGTATGCACCCCCTTTACTTCACAGAGGTTGCAGGTCAGCTCAACCCTTTCGACCCAGTCGACAACAGAAGTGGATCCGTCGAATTCGGGTATCAGTTTTAAATCAAACTTTTCCCCAGCCATAGTTGTCCAGGAAAAGAGACAAAACGAAATAGCCGAAATAGCTTATGACCTTCACCTTCACCGAGGTGCATGACTTGACACACAAAAAAAACAGCCTGTTAATCACCTGCTAACGCACGCGTCACTGTAACGTCCAATGACAACAACAACAAAAACCTTCTCACTCGACCTGCCTTTTATACCACTCTCTCAATCCCTCCTCTTGCGCATGCGCCTGTAGATTCCTGACAACCTCGAGACTTCCGCTTATAAAAACCCAAGTTTTGTTGTCGCGCATGCCTATACAAGGCACAAACATGTGGGCGTTTGTTTTGTTGGTAAGTACTACACAACTATATAAAATATTTAGTAAACAATGAACTAAATAAAATTTTTGATTAACATCAAAGAACTAAAGATAATTTCTGATTAAATACTAAATAAAATTTTTGATCATCATACTCATAAAATCAATAAATAAAATTTCTGAATAACATGAACGAACTAAATAAAACTTTTGATTAAAATGAAACAACAAAAATTTCTCATTAACATCAAACAACTATATAAAATTTCTGATTTACATCAAAGAACTAAAGATTATTTCTAATTCACATCAATGAACAAAATAAGATTTCGAATTAACATCCACAACTAAATAAAATCTCTGATTAACAATGAACTAAATAAAATCTCTGATTAACAATGAACTAAATAAAATCTCTGATTAACAATGAACTAAATAAAATTTCTGATTAACAATGAACTAAATAAAATTTCTGATTAACATCAAACAACTAAATATAATTTCTGATTAACATCAAAGAACTAAATAAAATTTCTGATTAACAAAGAACTAAATAAAATTTCTGATTAAAATCAAAGAACTAAATACAATTTCTGATTAACATCAAAGAACTAAATACAATTTCTGATTAACATCAAAGAACTAAATAAAATTTCTGATTAACATCAAAGAACTAAATAAAATTTCTGATTAACATCAATGAACTAAATAAAATTTCTGATTAACATCGAACAACTAAATAAAATTTCTGATTAATATCAACAAACTAAATAAAATTTCCGATTTATAATGAACTAAATAAAACTTCTGATTAACATGAAATAACTACATAGAATTTCTTATTAACATCAAACAACTAAATAACATTTACGATTAACATCAAACAACTAAATAATTTTTCTGATTAACAATGAACTAAATAAAATTTCTGATTGACATCAAAGAACTAAATAAAACTTTTGATAACCATCAAACAACTAAACAACATTTCTGATTAACGTCAAACCACTAAATAAAATTCCGGATTAACATCAAACTCAATAAAATTCTGGATTAACATAAAAAAACAACGAACTTAAAAAAATTTCTGAGTAACATGAAACAACTAAAAAACATTTCTCATATACATCGAAAAACTAAATTTCTGATTGGCATCAATGAAGTAAATAAAATTTCTGATTTACAATGAACTAAATAAAGTTTCTGATTAACTTCAACGAACTATATAAACTTTCTGATTAACCTCAAACGCCTGATTAAAATTTCTCATTAACATCAAAGAACAAAATAAAATTTCTGATTAACATCAAAGAACTAAATAAAATTTCTGATTAGCATCAAAGAACTAAATAAAATTTCTGATTAACAATGAACTAAATCAGATTTCTGATAAAAATAAACAAAACTAAATAAAATTTCTGATAAAAATAAACAAAACTAAATAAAATTTCTGATAAAAATAAACAAAACTAAATAAAATTTCTGATTAACAATGAACTAAATCCGATTTCTGATAAAAATAAACAAAACTAAATAAAATTTCTGATAAAAATAAACAAAACTAAATAAAATTTCTGATTAACATAAAAAACAAAATATTTCTGAGTAACATCAACCGAAGTAAGTAAAATTTCTGATTAACATCAAAGAACTAAATAAATTTTTGATTCACATTGAATTAAATAAATGTTTTGTTTAACAATAAACTAAGTACAATTTCTAATTAACCGTAAACAACTAAATAAAATTTCGGATTAACATCAAACAACTAAAGATAATTTCTGATTAACATCAAACAATTAAATAAAATTTCTCATTCATAATGGACTAAATAAAATTCTGATAAGCATCAACGAATTAAATCTAATTTCTGATTAATATCAAAGAACTACACATAATTTCTGATTAACATCAAACCACTAAATAGCATTTTTTATAAACATGAATGTGTTCGTTACAACTCTACTTTCAACCGAGTCGTTGTTTGTTTCGTTCACCACACTCTTTCCTTCTACCTCTTCTTTTACACACGTCCGTTCGCTTTAATGACTAAAAATCGTCTGTCCTCCCGCTTTCCTTTCCTCGTTATTTATGGAACCAGGGTACGAGATTCTCCGAGATTCCACGAGACTTTTTTCCACATAAAAGCCTGCGGGCGCCATCTTGATTCTCAATTTGTGCTCTGCAGGCACAAACGCGCAGCCAATTTAACGGGAAGCCACTTCTTTCTCCACACTCCCCCCTGATCTCATGATCACAGAGACGGCAGGGGGGTGGCGATCGCCACCATTGGGTGCTTCTGCGAAGGGGGACTGCTCTCGTCTTCGCGTACGCTCTCATCCACCGCCTGATGGTCGGGGAAGGCTTCATCTCCATGGAGGCTACTGATATCAGAGTCACTGCTTGATAGGGATGGTGCAAACCAAAGCGATGCCCCACTCATCTCAGAGTCACTCACATCGTCTACTGGAAGTGGTACATGTGTCGCCGGCCGTAGGTCCCTAACATGACGGGGTACGCCATAAACCTGGACACACTGCTGACTCAGCACATCGGTCACTGTGCCTCGTTTATACTTGTCAGTACATCGGTTTCACCCAGACAGCATCCCCTTTGGCATATCGATTCCCTTCTATCTCAGTGGCCACAGTTGTATCGGGGTGGATTCCTTTTTCTCGGACACGGTACTGATAGATTGCGTTTGCATGCACCGTTCCTGGAGAGACGCCATCCTTCGGCATGAGATTATACCAGTACACAGCTTCTGCGATGGTGCACTGCTTCCTGGCTGCAATTGTTTTGATGCTGCGATGGCTTCTCTCAGCTATACCATTGCCAGAAGGCACATAAGCGCATCTAAGCCACCGCCACACACCCCATTCTTGTAAGAACTGCCTCATCTGATGGCTGCAAAAGGCTGGGTCATTGTCCGTCAGCACTTCATCGGGCGCACCTTTTTCACAGAACACGGATGACAGCTGGCGAATAATGTTGCAAGAGTCCTGGCGCCCGAGGAGTCTCCAGACCACGAAACGTGTAGACCCACAATCGATGAGGGTAAGGAAGTGGTTGCCACCATAGTGTGTGATGTCCATGCCCACTCTATGCCACTTACCACTCACTCCCAACTCCCCTTTCTTTCATCGTGCTGGAGCTGGGTCGATGGATTGGCAGGCCTCGCAACTTTCCACCACTCTCCGGATATCTTTTTTTCTACTCCTGGATCAATCATCTTGACAAAGTACAGTGTCTGTTTGATGCCAGGATGTCCACACTGTCGATGAATATCCATGATGCGCGCTGTATCCACATTACACACAACTGCTGCACATGTGTTTTGCAGATCATCAGAATCTCTCCAAGTACCAGCCAGAAGCCATCGTTGAAGGACTCTTGTCAGAGCATCTGCTCTGTTGAGCGCAGACCTGATCAACACTACGTCCACGGTCAGGTCGTACTCTGTGATGGTGTCGACCAAGGTGGCAAGCCGTCTTCGAATTAACATTTCACTCGATGCTCGTGTCGTCAGCCGTGCTCTTCCACTTAATGCATCGGTTATCCACCGATGAGTGCATGCTGAGTCAGTCATGATATGTAGAACCTTGGCTTGCCATGGAAGCGCCAAGTTAACACCCTTCAATGTGGCATCAAGTTCGTCCAGGTTTATGTGCCTCGAATCATTCTCTGGCCGAAGCCAACAGGCATCTTCAATAATGGAATCATTAACTGCAAGGGTAACTCCAAGGGCCAGTGAACTAGCATCCACCCAGACCGTGAACTCATTCCCGCTGACGCACCACTTTCCCTGAATGGGGTCATCACTGGTCACCCTGGACACAGTCTCTGTCAGCATGCTCCTTAGGGGGACATCGTGTACTGCATCGTCCCATCCCGACGACACGGCTGTTGCACGTCTTTTTATGGCCGCCACGGCCACCCTGAGCCAACCGCACACAGGGAAATGGCCTACCATCTTTCCACAAAATGAAAACACTGTTCGTTGACTGATGTTTGATGGGACCTTGGGGACGTGACTTCCTCTTCTCCAGCAAAGTCCCTCCTTGCTATTGCGCACGTGCAGGCCGAGTACTTTTGCTCTATCGCACAGACGCTCTGGTTCCTTACATGTCAGTCCAAAGCTCTCAAACTGCATTCTAACCGATTGCGCTGACATGAGGCTCTCATTGACGAATATATCATCGATGTATGAGGATGTTGCCTGTTGCACTGCCTCATCTTTCTGCCGGATAGCATGCATGATTGCTGTCATAATGCCTGGTGCCACATTTAGACCGAACCCTAGCCTGGTTAGACAATATCGGGTTCCTCCAATTTCCACAGTCTGAAATGGCCACAATTTCCTCTCAATGCGTATTTGCAGATAGGCCCTGCGTAGGTCCAGAGTTGCCACGTTCGATCCCTGCTATCGCCACTCTCTTAATTTGAGTGCACACACATCAGCCCTTGCCGTATATGGGTCAACATGCTCATTGAGCTCACGGTAGTCTAGGACGGGGCGGACCTTTTGTTTGGTTTCTTGTACGACAGCCATCAAGGGAATCAGCCCTCGCGGGGGGCCAAGCTCATCCTCTGGGTATGGAAGAAGCCAGCCATTGTTGATCCACGTCTGCAGTTCTTCTTCATACTGTTCCCTTAGCCAAATGGGTGGGGGATATTCCGATAACCGGTTCCGCAAGGATATTGGTGTCTGATCGTTTGACCACTTCCAAGACGCCGTCCATGCATTGGTGTTTCTATCATACTCTGCACGAAAGTCAGTCTCGCCGAGAGTTATGGCAGCACAAATGTGTTCCTCACATCGGGAGAACTGTACCTTGCCGGTTCTGTCCACAGTAATTCCACCCAGTTGTCCATACCCAGGAGTAGATCATACCCGAGAAGCTCTCCCTCCACAACCAAGGCTCGCATGGCTACTGCAGGCCTGTCGTTGATGCTTGCGCAGATAATGCTCACCCCACAAGAGGCTAGTGAATCTCCGCCTACAGTTAGAACCGGAATTCTCTCTGCTTTCCAAGTGGCACAGCATATCTTGCTCACGAGAGTCTGGGTGCACCCAGTGTCCACAAGCATGAGGCGCTCGCTTCTATTAATGTGTATGCTTACAGTGGGTAGTGCCCTGCTCAATGACGATCTGGGGAGAAGACTGGTGCTGTAGCTTCTTCCCCTTGCCCGTTTCTCGGAGAGGTGTGGGCCAGGTGTCCGCGTTTTTTGCACTTGTAGCACTGCGGCCCGTCAAGTTTCCGAGTTGACAAATCAGAAAGACAATCACGGGCCAAATGGTTGGGTCCTCCACACTTATAGCAGGTTGTAGCTGCGTCCAGGTCCTGCAATCCAACCTGTGATGGTTGTACAGCTGCCGCTTGGTCTATAGTGTTAGGGCTTTTCTTTAGTATTGCTCGTGCCCGTGCCAATACTTCCGATATATCCATCTCGTCCACTTGGGATGAGGCACGGAGCAGATCTTCCACACTCTTAGGTAATCCTGCAACAAAGGTGCACACCAAGCCTTTGTCTGACATCCCTCCAATAAGGACCGATAGCTTTTTTAGTTCAGCCAGATACACATCCACCGTTTCCCCGGGATGTAATTTTCGGGCCATGTATTGTTTCCATGCAGTAACTGGATCTAACGCAAATGCTGTAAAAAGGGCGCGCTTGATGCAAGCGAAATCTATTTTCTTCTCATCAGCCAACTGCTGGTATACTGCATATGCTCCCCCAGTGAGGCGCATTGGGACCACGCATTCCATACGCTTCACCCCATTGAGCTGACATATTAATTCTGCTTTTTCCACCCATTCCTGCACAGAGTGATCAGTGCTACTGCCATCAAACAGGGGAATTAGCTTGGGGTCAAATCCTGACGTCATGCCGAAATAGCTTGTGTTCGTTACAACTCTACTTTCAGCCGAGTCATTGTTTGTTTCGTTCACCACACTCTTTCCTTCTACCTCTTCTTTTACACACGTCCGTTCGCTTTAGTGACTAAAAATCGTCTGTCCTCCCGCTTTCCTTTCCTTGTTATTTATGGAACCAAGGTACGAGATTCTCCGAGATTCCCCGAGACTTTTTTCCACATAAAAGCCTGCAGGCGCCATCTTGATTCTCAATTTGTGCTCTGTAGGCACAAACGCGCAGCCGCTTTAACGGTAAGCCACTTCTTTCTTCACAACTAAATTAAATTTCTGATTAACATCAAAAAATTAAATTAAATTTCTGATTAACATCAAACAACAAAATCAATGAATTAAAGATCAGTTCTGATTAACATAACTAAATAAAATTTCTAATTAACAAAAACGAACGAAATATAATTTCTGATTTACAACGAAATAAAAAACATTTGTGATTCACATCAAGGAACTAAAACAAATTTCTGATTTACATGAAATAACTAAATAAAACTACTGATTAACATGAATAACTAAATAAAATTTCTGATTAACATGAATAACTAAATAAAATTTCTGATTAACATGAATAACTAAATAAAATTTCTGATTAACATCTAGGAACTAAATAAAATTTCAGATTAACATAAAACAATAAAAAAAATTTTTGGATTAACATTGAACTAAATAAATTTCTGATAAACATCAAAGAACTAAATGAAATTTCTGATTAACATCAAACAACACAATATTTTTGATTTTGTTTAAAAAGGATGTGTATCAGACCTGACGGAATGGTTAATTGTAGGTATAGACCGTTTCATAGTCCCAGCAAAAAAATAACAGCCAGCCAGGGTTCTCTCCAGAATGTGCTGCTTCCATTGTACACAGAAATCACTTTTTCCACTGCTTCTAACATAATAGATGTATGGAAACTAAAGCTGCTCTCAGGACCGCCAGCAACCATTGTAAGAAAGTAATAAAGAACGCAAGAGAGTTGTATTCTCAGTCCGTCAAGTCCAAAGTAGCTGAGCAGTGGCTTGGTTCCCACCAGTTTTGGCAAATAGCAAACAGAATCCTGAACAGAAGCGTGTGCTCTATCTCAACTATCATCAATGGACCTGAGGTAATCTCGTCAGCATCAGACAAAGCCAAACTCTTTGCCAAGAACTTTGCAGCTAATTCTACCCTTTGCACCCAAGGCCGCCAACCCCCAATATTTCCTCCTGTATCAAAAAACACGCTATGTGATATACATATATCTGTACATGATGTTGCCAAGCTAACCAAAAACCTTGATTCCAGTAAAGCAACTGGCCCTGATGGTATTCCAATTATAGTACTCAAAAAAACTTCAACCAGAACTAGCGCCCATACTTACAAAACTGTTTAAACGTTGTCTTAAGGAGAATACCTTCCCATCACCCTGGAAAATTTCATCAGTATGCCCTGTATTTAAGAATTCAGATGATTGCTCATCCCCCTCTCAGTACAGGCCAATAAGTCTCCTGTGCGTCATGAGTAAGTTGCTGGAATCTGTGTTAAATACAGAAGTAATCAACCATCTCAACAAAAATAACCTTCTTAGTGACACTCAATATGGTTTCCGTTCTGCTAGATCTACAGCAGATGTGCTTACAATTATATCTCATAGGATTAGCAAATCTCTCGACGGAGGCAACCTTTCTAGGGCAATTGCTCTTGAGATATCTAAGGCCTTTGATAGGGTATGGCATAAAGGTTTACTTCACAAGATCTTTAGCTATGGTATAGCTGGAAATGTCTTCTCAATTATTAAATCATTTCTTTCTGATAGGTTCATAAGAGTAGTAGTTGAGGGGCAAAAATCAGAAGCTCATAGTATTAATGCTGGTGTCCCTCAGGGGGTCCATCCTGGGCCCAACTCTTTTCCTGATCTACATTAATGATCTTCCAAATCACATCCTTACATCATTTGTAGACATTTATGTTGATGACACTACTATCTATGCTAGCACATCTAAGACAGTAAACGACCAAGTTCTCTCAGATTCTCTCTCCTCTGATCTTGAGCACCTGGTACAATGGGGAAAGGAGTGGCTGGTTACTTTTAATGCATCTAAAACCAAGCTTCTCTCTTTACATCATCAGCATTCTGATCCACATCTGGTATCAATTGAAATGAATTGCTCTCGTCTTCAGGAGGCCTCAAGTTTTGACAAGCTTCTGGGCTTGACCATTACTCCTGATCTTAAATGGAACACGTACATCAAATCTGTTGCCAAGGCCGCTGGAAAAATGGTGGGATATTTCTATCGATCCAGTGGATATGCAATTCTCTATCTATATAAGAGCCAGGTACGTCCAAGGATGGAATACTGTTGCCACATCTGGGCAGAGCTGCTAGAAAGGACTTGTCCTGCCTTGATAGAGTTCAAAATAGACTTCGTAGCCTCGTACGACATGTCCTTTTCTCTTCCCTGCAACCTCTATCTCACAGAAGAGATGTTGCGAGTTTGTCTCTGATGTATCGTTATTTTCATGGAAAGTGTTCGACTGAGCTACTGTCTATGGTCCCCCCTCGCCAAACTTTCACAAGAAACACTTGTCTAGCTGAAAACACTATCAATAATTCCCCCCACTCTATATCTGTGCCTAAACCTAAATGTAGATTCCATGAACAAAGCTTCCATTTTCCTGCTTTCCGGCTGACTACAATATGGTTGTCTTCAAGTCTAACGTAAATAAGTTCTTGATGAGCCGTTCCATATGTTAACAAATTTACCAAATTTTCATTACTAATGATTACTATATTGTCCAATTTCTACTGTACACTCTGTAGCCCTTATCCTTGAGTGGCCTCTTGGACTTGATAATGTGGTGATGCCTGTGTAAACAAACAAAAAAAAAAAAAAACATCCACAAACTAAATAAAATTTCTGATTAACATCAAACACCTAAATAAAATTTCTGATTGACATCAAACACCTAAATAAAATTTTTGATAAACCTCAAAGAACTAAAGATAATTTCTGATTAATATCAAACAACTAAACAAAATTTCTGATTAGCATCAATGAAGTAAATAAATTTTTTGATTTACATCAACAAACTAAATAAAATTTCCGATTAACATAAACGAACGAAACTTTCTGACTAACATCAAACAACTAGTTGACATTGTTGATAAGCATTAAAAAACTAAATAAAATTTCTGATTAACATGAAAGAACTAAAGATAATTCCTGGTTATCAATGAACAAAATGAAATTTTTTATTAACATTGAACTAAATAAAATTTATGGTTAACATCAAACAACTAAATAAAATTTCTGATTAACATCAAACAACTAAATAAAATTTCTGATTAACATCAAACAACTAAATAAAATTTCTGATTTACATCGAACAACTAAATAAAATTTCTGCTTAACATCGAACAACTAAAACAAATTTCTGCTTAATCTCAGACAACTAAACAAAAGTTAATTTCTGATTAACAATGAACTATATAAAATTTTTGCTTAACATTGACCGAGATAAATTTTCTGAGTAACATCAAAAAACAAAATATTTCTGATTAGTATAATAACAATTCCATTAAACAACTGACTAAATTAACTTTCCATTTGACATCAAACAACTAAATAAAATTTCTGACTAACATCAAACAACTAAATTACATTTTTGATAAACATCAAAAAACAAAAGATAATTTCTGATTAACATCAACGAACTAAATAAACTTTCTGATTAACAAAAACAAATAAATAATATTTCTGAGTAACATCTATGACGTAAGTAAAATTTCCGATTAACATCAAACAACTAAACACCATTTCCAGTAAACAATGACCTAAATAAAATTTCTGATTAGTATCAAACAAGTAAATAAAATTTCTGATAAACATCAACAAACTAAAGATAACTTCTGATTAACAATGAACTACATAAAATTTTCGATTAACATTGAACTAAATAAATGTTCTGTTTAACAATAAACTAAATAAAATTTCTAATTAGCATCAAAGAACTAAATAAAATTTCTGATTAACATCATACAACTAAATAAAATTTCTCATTAACAATGAACTGAAAATTTCTGATTAGTGAAATATTTATGTAAAAGAATACCAAAACACGAGATTCATTTATGAGAAGCAGAATACGGTCTCCATTTTTTATTTAACTCCACTTCCGTGTCAAACGGAAGTGGAGGTATATCCGAGACTTCTTTACTGAAGAGTTCTTTAAGGGGAGGTAATGGTTCATACTATTACATCCCTCTTCTTTCAATAATTGAAATGGAAAGAGAAAAAAAAGGAATTTATTTACAATGATGAGATAAAAAATAAAATAAAAAGTCAGTTAGTAACTGTCTCATCTCTGAATCTTTTGGCGGGGTCTGACGATACATCCAGATTTGGTGGTTTGAACTGTTGTATGGTTGCTATAGGTGCCCGTGCCTGGCACTCCATGGGATGTACGTTTGAAAGGTGCCTGTTGACATTGTGTACTGTCCGTCTCTATACTCGATGAACCGTCCCTGGTAGGTTCCTGAGGAATTTCAGTGGAGTGCATCTCTGGATGTGCTATGCTTCTGGAGGGGATTACTCTAAGATGCTGTCGATTTTGACGAAGAGTTTTTCCGGAGGGGGTCTGTACTATGTACGACCTTGTTTCTTGGTCCAATTGTGTGACAACCGCAGGAGACCACTCACCTGCTTCTTTATTTAACACACGTACAGGTTGTCCGATGGGCAGTCTGGGCAGCTCTTTTGTATGTTGATCATGGTACATCTTCTGTTTTTCTTGCTTCTGATACAGTCGTTCCATTATTTTCTCCTTGTTAGCGTTTTGGTTGGTGCATTTGACTGGGATGTTCCCTGCTAACTTCCTTTGGTATATAAGCTCACCTGGTGAGGGAAGGGTATGATCTAAAGGAGTCAAACGCAAGCATAATAGTACCATATCCAAGTCATGACCGCTTGAGGCAGCTTTTTTGAATGCAGATTTCACTCCCTGGATACAGCGTTCAGCAAAGCCATTTGACTGCGGAAACTTAGGTGAGGATGTGTGGTGTTCAAAACCCCATTCTTTTGTGAATTGCTTGAAATGTATCGAGCTGAAGTGTGGGCCATTGTCACTTATCACTCTCTCAGCCGAAAACAACTGCTCCCGCTCTATGTTGGCATAGCATTGTTCAGTTTCTGTTAAGGACTTGGATGCAAAAGCTATGGGTTTACCTCCTACAGGAGTGCAGCGCCAAGTCCTTTACTTGATGCATCGACTTGGATAACAGTTTGCTTGGAAGGGTCGAAGTATGATAGCAACATGTCTTTGCAAATTATATCCTTGATTTGCTGGAGGGATCTCTGGTGACTTTCTGTCCACTGGTATTCCACTTCTTTCTTTAGGAGATCTCTCAAAGGTGCTGTGAGATCGGACAGGTGTGGAATGAAAGGTGCCATATATGTGATGATTCCCAACACCCTCTGCAGGTTGGTAGTGTTTGCTGGACTAGGTAACTTTTATTTCTGTTACCTTGCTGGGATCAGGGTGCATACCATTCTGATCATAGATTGCGCCAAAAAAACAAAAACAAATTTGTTTCTTATTGATGGCACATTTTTCACGGTTGAAGCACAGTCCTTCCTTTTGAGCAATTCTCATTAGATTGTGGAGGTTCCTATCATGCTCCTCTTCAGTTTTTCCAAAGACAATGACATCGTCAACTAGCCCTAAGGTGCCAGAGCACTTCTCCAGAATCATGTCTATCCTCTGGGCAAACACATCCTGAGACATCACCAGACTAAAAGGTCATCTGTTGGAAACAGAATCTTCCAAAAGGGGAGTTGAAGGTAGTCAACAGTTGTGAGGCTGCGTCTAGTTTGATGGACCAATATCCATTCTTGGCATCCAACTTGGAGAAATATTTGGCACCAGAGAGTTTATGTGCAAGTTCTTCCATTGTTGGGGTCTTGTAATGGCATCTCATGATGGCCTTGTTTAAATCCAAAAGATTTAAACACAGACGGAGCTTTCCATTGCCTTTCCGCACATAAACCAAGCTGCTGACCCATGGTGTAGGCTCGGTTACTTTCCGTATGATGCCTTGTTTTGTCATATTTTCCAATTCGGTCTGGATTTCCTCCCTCATATGTATAGGATATTTTCTTTGTGCATGTATGACAGGGGTGTTGTCTGGTTTCAGGACAATGTGATACTCACCCTCAAAATTGCCGATATTGTCAAAACGGTTTGGGTACTTATATACGTATATTTACCAGATCCTGTGTTGAACATACTGAAACTGGTGTTTCCTGGATTGCACAGTGTAACGTTACCAGTCTCAGGTCTTTGATTGAAGGTAGTTCTATGATGGTAGGCCCTTCTGTTGTCACTACAAAGAATTTGATGGTCTTCCATATTTCTTTGTGTGAACAAGCTATTTTAACGGATCCATGTTGGGTAATATTATAGGCTGTTAAAACAGTTGGTTCATCCTTTGTTGCACCGGGGAGTAGCTGTCCTGCTGCACTTATTAAGTGTCGGAACATCTTCCGGAAGGTACGTAATGGAAGTATGTTACCTTCGGCTCCTGTGTCAACCTTAGCTTTCAGAAAATGGGTGCCTGGAAGGTTGGGAAGCTTGATTACAAGGTCTGTGAAAACCTCTGTCCGACTGTCGCCTTGTTCTTGAATAGAGTCGAAAGACATTTGTTCAAACTTGTTATAAATCACTTCATTGTCCCTCTGAGAGGTATTTACTGAGTGCATACGGTTGCCGTGTTTCCAGTGTTTGTACTGGTCCCTTTGTGCTTCTCTATGTCCTGGTTTATTACCTCCATCTTTCCATGTTGTGCATCTCGGAAAAAGTCCTGCTGCGTTTTTATTTTTGCTTGTGCAGACCATAGCCCAATGATTTTGTTGTCCACACGCGGAACATGTGGTACCCCATGCTGGACATTTTTGCCTCGGATGGGAGCCTCCACATCTGTTACACTGTTTGTACTTGATTGCATCTATTTCATGCTTATTCTGCTCTAGTTCAGCCAACTGTCTCATGTGGGTTATGGAAACTTCATGTGTCCTACCACAGTTTATAGCTTCCGGCAGTGTCAATTGTTCACCTTTCGCTAGAAGCTGCTTTTGGAGTTCTGGGTGCTTTGTTCCTGATATAACCTGCTCGATGAGGCATTCCTCCATTTCCTGGATATCCCGGAACTTGCATTTCAATGCCTGTGATTTACATCGGGCCAGAAAGTCATCGAAATTCTCTGATTCCTTTTGATTATACTGGCGCAGGTAAAAACGAGCGATTCGGAAGTTTAATTGCGGCTGCAGTCTTTCCTCGAATTTTTCCCAAATTATTTCTGGATTATTCCTGCCAGCCTCGTTTTCAAATGACCAAGTGTTGTATCTTTTAAGGCCTTCTTCTCCGGACAGTAGCAGGATGTGGTCGACCTGTTTTTCCAACAAAATATTTTTAACTGAGAAGTAAAGATTACAACGTTGCTTAAATAATCGAAATGCTTCGGTTAGGTCTATGGACGACCAATTCATCGACGGTTCGTTTGTAGCCATTGTATTTATTTATTTCATTTAGTTTCAGACGATATAAATTCAGTCTTCCGTTTATTTATTTTATTTTTTATTTATTTATTTTTTTTTTTAATAAACTGACAGAACAAATGTACATGTATATGTGTTTTCCGTGGAAAACTTAAACATCTGAGAACTTATACATATACTTCCTAATATATGTATTTTTTTTTTTAATGACAGTAATGTGTGTATATATATATATATATATATATGTGTGTATTTATTTATTTTTGTTGCATTTGAAACACGAAACACAAAAAACAATGCTTACTCACAGTTTGAAGCTTGGTGCCAAGTATTAATTTTTTCCATGCGGTCTGAATGTGGCCAATTTTATTCATTTATTTATTTATTTATTTTTATATTTCTTTTACTGTCGTGTGTATATAATAGGGACGACCTGTTCGTAAGGTTTCCCAAATGGGAAACACCACCGATTGCCACCATGAAACATTATGTAAAAGAATACCAAAACATGAGATTCATTTATGAGAAGCGGAATACGGTCTCCATTTTTTATTGAACTCCAGTTCCATGTCAAACGGAAGTGGAGGTATATCTGAGACTTCTTTACTGAAGAGTTCTTTAAGTAATGGTTCATACTATCACAATTAGCATCAATGAATTAAATTAAATTTCTGATAAACATTAACGAACTAAAGACAATTTCTGACTAACATCAAACAACTGAATAAATATGAAACAACTAAATAAAATTTCTGATTAACATCAACGAATTAAAAAAAAATTCTGATTGACATCAAACAACTAAATTAAATTTCTGATTGACATCAAACAACTAAATTAAATTTCTGATTAACATAATAGAAGATTATTTGTGATTACTGAAAATGAAGTAAAGATAATTTCTGATTAACATAAATGAACTAAAAAATTTCTAATTAACATCAACGAACTAAATATAATTTCTGATTAACAACGAATTAAAAAACATTTCTGATTCACATCACCGAACTAAAACACATTTCTAATTACCATGAAATAACTAAATAAAATTTCTGATTAACACCAAACAACAAAACCAAACTTCAGATTAACATTTAACCAAAAAAAATTTTTGATTAACATTGAACTTAATAAATTTTCTGTTTAACAATAAACTAAAAAAAATTTCTGATTCACATCAAAGAACTAAATTTAATTTCTGATTAACATCAAATACCTGAATAAAATTTATGATCAACATCAAAGAACTAAATATAAATTCTGATTAAGATCAAACAACTAAGTAAAATTTCTGATTAACAATGAACTAAATAAAATTTCTGATTAGCATCAACGAACTAAATAAAATTTCTGATTAACATCAAACAACTAACTTTTTTGATAAGCATGAAACAACTAAATAAAATTTCTGATGAACATTGAACTAAATAAAATTTTATATTAACATTGAACTAGATAAATTTTCTGATTAACATCAAAAAGCTAAATAAAATTTCTGATTAACATTAAATAACTAAATAAAGTTTCATATTAACAACAAACTAAATTTAATTATTAATTAATATAAACTAACTAAATAAAATATCTAATTAACATCAATGAACTAAATTGAACTTCTGATTAACATGAACCACTAAATAAAATTTATTATTAACATCAACTAAATTAGTAACATTTCTGATTAACATCAAAGAATAAAAGATAATTTCTAATTAACAATGAATTAAATAAAATTTTTGATTAACAATGAACTAAATAAAATTTTGATTAACATTGAACAAAATAAAATTTTATATTTATATTGACCTAAATACATTTTCTGATTAACAATAAACTAAATAAAATTTCTGATTAACGTCAAAAAGCTAAATAAAATTTCTGATTTACATCAAACAACTAAAGATAATTTCTGATTAATAAACTAAATACAACTAAATAAAATCTCTGATTAACATCAAACAACTAAATGAAATTTCTGATTAACCATAAACTTAATAACATTTCAAATAACCATCAAAGAACTACGGATAATTTCTGATTCACATCGAACAACTAAATAAAATTTCTGATTAACAATAAACTAAATAAAATTCCTGATAAACATAAAAAACTAAATAAATTTTCTGATCAACATAAACAAATAAATAATATTTCTGATTAACATCAATGAACTAAATAAAATTTCTGAGTAACAAGTAACTAAATAAAATTTCTGATTAACTATGAACTAACTAATATTTCTGATTAACATCAACGACCTAAATAAAATTTCTTATTGAGATCAAAGAACTAAATAAAATTTCTGATTAACATCAAACAATTAAATAAAATTTCTGATTAACATTAAATAACTCAATAAAATTTCTGATTAACATCAAAGAACTACAGACAATTCTCAATAACAATGGACTAAATAAAATTTCTAATTAACATTAAAGAACTAATTAAAATTTCTGATTACCATAAAAAAGAACATAAAAAAATTAAAGATAATTTCTGCTTAACACGAAAGAACTGAAAAAAACTTCTTATTAACATAAAACAACAAAATAAAATTTTTGATTAACATCAACGAACTAAATAAAATTTCTCATTAACATCATACATCTAAAAAAAAATTCTCATTAACAATGAACTAAATAAAATTCTGATTAACATTAAAGAACTAAAGATAATTTCTGATTAACATCAAATAAATAAAATTCCTAATTAACAATGAACTTAATAAATTTTCTGATTAGCATGAACGAATTAAATCAAATTTTTGATAAACATTAAGGAACTAAATAATATTTCTGATAAACATTAACAGAATAAAGATAATTTCTGATTAACATCAAACAACTAAATAAAATTTCTGCTTAACATCGAACAACTAAAACAAATTTCTGCTTAATCTCAGACAACTAAACAAAAGTTAATTTCTGATTAACAATGAACTATATAAAATTTTTGCTTAACATTGACCGAGATAAATTTTCTGAGTAGCATCAAAAAACAAAATATTTCTGATTAATATAATAACAATTCCATTAAACAACTGACTAAATTAACTTTCCATTTGACATCAAACAACTAAATAAAATTTCTGATTGAGATCAAAGAACTATATAAAATTTCTGATTAATATCAAACAACTAAATAAAATTTCTGATTAACATCAAACAAGTAAATAAAATTTTTGATTAACATCAACGAAGTAAATAAAATTTCTGATTAATAGCAAAAAAAATAACTAAAATTTCTGCTATACATCAAACAACTAAAACAAATTTTTGCTTTACATCAAACAATTAAATAAAATTTCTGCTTTACATCAAACAACTAAATAAAATTTCTGCTTTACATCAAACAACTAAATAAAATTTTTTCTTAACATCAAACAACTAAATAAAATTTCTGCTTTACATCAAACAACTAAATAAAATTTCTGCTTTACATTTTTTTTTTTTTTTTTTTACACAGTGATCACCACTTATCAAGGCCCGGAAGCCACTCAGGGATAAGGGTTATTGCAAGTACATTACGTTAGTGAGGAGATTTGATGAAGTGTTTAATTAGGGGGGCGGTTCATTAGGAATTTGTTAACATTAGACTTGAAGACATCCAAGTTGTAGTCCGGAGGGAAGCAGGCAGACGGAACAGAGTTCCACAGGCGTGCAGTTATAAGAAAGAAGCTTTGTTCATGAAATCCGCGTTTTGATTTAGGCACAGATATAGAGTGGGGGAAATTTTTCACAGTGGATTCAGCTAGACGGGTGTTTTTCGTGAAAGATTGGCGAGGGGGGACCAGGGATTGGAGTTCAGACGAGCACCTGCCATGAAAATAACGATAAAACAAGGATAGGCTCGCAACGTCTCTTCTGTGGAAGAGGGGTTGCAGGGTAGAGAAAAGGGCATCCCCCACTAAACCACAAAGTCTATTTTGTACTCTGTCAAGGCATGATAGGCTGTTTTTGGCAGCTCCTGCCCAGATATGGCAACAGTATTCCATCCTTGGCCGTACTTGGCTTTTATATAGATAGAGAATTGCATCAGTAGTGAGATATCTTCTGGAGCGGTAGAAGGATCCCACCATCTTTCCAGCGACCTTGGCAACAGACTTGATGTACGTGTTCCATTTCAGATCAGGAGTAAAGGTCAAACCCAGAAGCTTGTCAAAACACGGGGCCTCACCCAGACGAGAGCCATCCATCACAATTGATGCTAGCTGGGGATCAGAGCGTTGATGAACAACTAAAACAAATTTCTGCTTTACATCAAACAACTAAATAAAATTTCTGCTTTACATCAAACAACTAAATAAAATTTCTGCTTTACATCAAGTAACTAAATAAAATTTCTGATTAACATCAAAGATTTAAATAAAATTACTGCTTAACATCAAAGATCTAAATAAAATTTCTTCTTAACATCAAACAACTAAATAAAATTCTGCTTAACATCAAAGATCTAAATAAAATTTCTGATTAACATCAAAAAACTAAATAAAATTTCTGCTTTACATCAAACTACTAACTAAAATTTATGATTTACATTAAACAACTAAATAAAATTTCTGCTTTACATTAAACAACTAAATAAAATTTCTGCTTTACATTAAACAACTAAATAAAATTTCTGCTTTACATTAAACAACTAAATAAAATTTCTGCTTTACATTAAACAACTAAATAAAATTTCTGCTTAACATCAAAGATCTAAATAAAATTTCTGCTGTACATCAAACAACTAAATAAAATTTCTGATATACATCAAAGATCTAAATAAAATTACTGCTTAACATCAAACAACTAAATATAATTTCTGATTAAAAATGAACTAAATAAAATTCATATTAACAATGTACTGCATAAAACATCTGATTAAATATGAACTAAATAAAATTTCCAATTGACATTTCTGCTTAACATCAAACAGCTAAGTAAAATTTCTGATTAACATGAAAGAACTTGTTGCGGACCAGGATATAAAATTCTCTAACTCGCTACAAGAAAAAATAATGAAACGAATTGAATGAAAGAAACAAAGAATTCAAATGCTGGAATAAAATAAACATGTCGTTTATTTTCTGTTGAGAAATGAAAATCTTCGGTGTACACGTGTTCATTCAGCCGTTGACGACTACGTGCGTGGAACGAAAGAGGGAATGCAATAGAGAAACGCGAAGTGGCAAGCCGTCCGTAGAAAGAAAGGGTTAAGCACAGTAGAGCGTCGCACACATGTCTGTTTTGATGGACCAAAGTGAAGGGGAGATAGAGTGAGAAAAGTCAATCCAGTTCATCGAGAGAGAAAGCGGATAAAGTGTACTTGCGCTTGCCCCACATTACAGTAGTAGGGAAAGTGACGTTAGAACACGCGCTCGGTTTGTCGAACGTTGGTCCGGACGAAAAAAGGGAAGTTAAAAGGTTTTGTTGACTTTTATACTGGAGTTAGTGTTCTGGGTGCGCATGTCTGGCTTTCACTTAAAAGGAAGTGACGTCACAGCTCGGGTGTGTGTGTGTGCATGAATGTGAGTGGGTGTGTATATGTGTGGGAAAACATGTTCGAACAAGACTCCCCCCTCCTGGGGAGAAAAAAACATATACAAGAGAAACATATTTCGTTTTTGTTTTTATATATATATATATATATATATATATATTTTTTAATAAGTTATATATTGTTTGAAATGTTTTGGCAAATGAACTTTTTGACCAGTTTTTGTTGTTGTTTGTGGTGTACTGTTTTTTGTAATTTCTTAGTTCGTTTCTGAGTGTGTATGTTCTTGTATTGGAGTAGGAGAAATGTGTAATTGTTCATCTATGAATGCAGCTTTAAGTCTGTCTATTGCTATAGTGTCTTTTTTTTTTCTTTTTTTAAAATAGTAAAATACTTTTTACTCCTGTCGAGAACTAAATAAGGTCCGGAAAAATTTGGACGTAGTGGTTTTCTTACTGCGTCATTCCTGATAAAAACATATTTACAGGTGTGAATATCGCTTGGAATGAAAATGTTCGTGTTTGGCTTTTTGGTTGGAGTAAATTTGTGACATTTTGTGTTTTAAGTCCGTCACAAAAGTTGTCGTTGGGGAAATGTCTGTATTGTTTTTGCAGAATTGTCCTGGTAAAATCAGTCTTGATCCGAAAACTAATTCTGCAGGTGTGCTCTGCAAATCTTCCTTCACAGTGTTGCAAATTGCTAAGAGAATGAGTGGCAAATTGTCTGACCAGTCCAATTTGTTTTCGTTCATAGCCAAAGATGCTTTTAATTGTCTATGCACTCGTTCCACCATACCGTTTGCGCAAGGATGATAGGCAGTAGTCTTAATGTGCTTTGTTCCCAAATTCAGTGAAAAGAGTTGATTGGAACTGTGAGCCCCTGTCCGTTGTGATTACGGAGGGCACTCCGAAAATCGCTATCCAATCTTGTAAAATCACTCTGGCTATTGTTGCGGCTGATATGTCTTTCACTGGTATTGCTGTCGGCCATCTGCTGAATCTATCGACTATAGTAAGGATGTGTGTATGTCCTTTTGAAGTGGACAAGGGTCCAACCAAGTCGATATGCACATGAGTAAACCTAGCGTCTGGTACACTGCAAGTTCCTGAAGGTGATTTTGTGTGCCTGTGAACTTTGTTTTTTTGGCAAGGGATACAAGTTTTGGTCCAACTACGGATGTCCATATTCATATTTGGCCAAACAAAACGTTCCGCTATTAATTTCACGGTGGCACGTTTTCCTGGGTGGGACAAATTGTGGAAGTGCTGGAAAACTTGTCGTCTGAGGCTGGGTGAAATATAAGGGCGAGGGTGTTTTTGTGAAACATCGCAATAGAAATTTGTTGTTCCAAATGGTATCGGCATTTCTTTCAGCTTCAGTGAAGTTTTGTCCATTATAGCTGGGAGCGTGGTATCGGTTAATTGCTCTTGTGCTATTAATTCCATACTTAGTGGAGTGGAATTTACAGAAGCAATTGTTGCGCGAGATAAAGTGTCAGCTACAACATTTTCCTGTCCTTTTACGTACCGTATATGTGTAGAATATTGGGCTATAAAGTCTAGGTATCAAATTTCTCGTGGACCATATTTGTCGACGTGTGTGTAGAGCAAATGTTAGAGGTTTATGATCCATATAAATGGAAAATTTTCTGCCCTCGAGATGTTTAAAGTGCTTAATTGCAAGATAAATTGCAAGTAACTCTCTCGAGAAAGTGCTATAGAGAAAAATGAAATAGGGGTCATTTTGTTGTCAGAAATTTGGTGAATGACAGCTCCTACTGCTATTTCCGATGCGTCCGTTGTAAGCGTAAGTTCTGTTGTATCGCTATCTTGGATATATGTAAGTTTGGTGAAGTTTGCCAAAGCAGTTTTCGATTGTTCGAAGGCCTGTAGTGCAGGTCCTTCCAAAACTAACTGTTGGTTTTTAGTTCGTTTTTTTAACAGGTCCGTTAAAGGTGCGAGTAACGTGGAACAGTTAGGCAAAAAACGTCGGTAATAGTTAATTATGCCTACAAAACAGCATACTTGTCTGACAGATGTCGGTAGAGGGAAATTCTAAATAGCACTTACTTTTTCAGGCAAAGGGGAGATTCTATCCTTGTCAATTAAATGACCGAGAAATTGAACTTCCTGGTGGCCAAAAACACATTTATCGGTGTTTAGTTTAAGACCGAAATGTGACAGTCTTTCAAACGTTTGTTCCAGGTGTAGCCAGTGTTCTTCAAGGTTTCTGCTGGCGATTAAAACGTCGTCCACATAAGTGAATATGAACGGCAGACCTCTGAAAACTTCGTCAATCAAACGCTGGAAAGTCTGACAGGCATTTCTCAGCCCGAAAGGCATCCTTAGGAACTCGTAAAGGCCAAATGGTGTGGTTAGTGCGGTTTTATGAATGTCTTCTTCCGCGACTGGAATTTGAAAATATGCCTTAACGAGGTCCAGTTTGGAGAAAATTGTGCCGCCTTGGAGTCCATTGGCGAAGTCATGGATATGGGGAATAGGATATCTATCTGGAACAGTTTTTGTGTTTAAGCATCTAAAATCTCCGCACGGGCGCCATGTGGTGTTGTCAGCTTCCTGTACCATGTGGAGTGGTGATGACCAAGCACTTTTCGAGGGCCGTATTATTCCCATGTGTAGTAGGTTTTGAAACTCGGATTTTGCCAATTTGTGTTTATCCAGTTTCAAACGTCTGGGAGTTGAATAGACGGGCGGTCCTGTTGTCTTAATATAGTGCTTAGCACTGTGTTTGATGGGGTCTGTGTTTTTAAACAGCTGGGAAAGTTGAGGAAATTTTTGGAGTAACCGGCAGACGTGTAAATCTTTGGGTAGGGCGGTGCTGATTCCGGTGGTTAAAAATTTCGAGGTGGTTCCTCTCACCGAAATCTTCGTTTCGTTGTCTGTCAATGTGTGCTGAGTCATGTCAACAGACAGGTTGAAATGGGCTAAAAAGTCTGCCCCCAAAATTGGAGTGGTCACGCTGGCTATGGTGAAATTCCATAAAAAAATTCCCCCGCATTCCAAGGTTTAAATTTAAGGTTTTTTCGCCAAAAGTGGGTATTTTTGTGCCGTTGGCGGATTGTAGGTTGAAAAATTGGGTCCCTGTTGGATGGCCATGCGGTGTCGGTATGATGCTGATTTCCGCTCCGGTGTCTATTAAAAAGTTATATCCGTGAATTTTATCTTGGATATAAAATAGACGACCTTTTTTGTGTACTCCAGCCACAGTCGTCGTCGTTACTGGCTGGAAGGTTCATTTCCCTGTGCCGGTTTTTTGAACGTGCAGGGTGTAGTGCATCTTCTCGCGTCGACGAAGAATTCAGTGTTCGTGTGTGCTTGTATTTATAGTAGTTGTAAAAAGAGTTCCTGATGTTGGAATGTAGATTAGATATCCAACAATTAGATAGGTCAGGCCTGTTGAAAGAGAGAGAAAAGTGTTCAATGCATTAACATGTCGGTAGGAGCATGAATGTGATAGTAGAGACAAGGACAACAATTTAGTGTCTCCTGGCAGGAAAGAGTACATGTGTGAAGTGCATGTGGAAGCAAGTGGGAGTTTGAAGGTTGCCATGTTGGCTCGTTGTACTAACATTGGCCTGGAGCCAATGGCCCCAAACAATGTCTGCTGCCAGGCAGAGCAGGGAGGAAAGAGAAAGAGGGTTTGCCGATTTTACCTTTTATGTACTCGGTCACGTGATTGAGAGCTGGGTTATGATTGGATAAGCCAGGGAGAAAATGGATTTCAAATCTCGAGTCGAGAGAATTAGCTCCTGCTACTGTGCTTGTTGCAAGTTCGTTTGTTACAAACCTTTTTCTGCTTGTTTTGATATTGTTGTAAATATTTGTGTACAAACCTTTTTCATTTATTTTGTTATTGTTGTAAATAAAGGAAAGCGTCAATTTCCTGAAATCATATTTTGTATTGTTCATATTTTTATTTGTTACCATGTAAATGTAACAATGTGGGAGCTCGTCTAACTCATTAAATGTGTAAACAAAAGCATAAAATTAACACTTAACTGTTAACAAATAAAATAAAAATTATTAGATAATATTAACTTATTTTAAAATATAAATAAGAAAAATAGCATGC
The DNA here is from genome assembly GCF_053919585.1 of Euprymna scolopes. Lineage (NCBI taxonomy): Eukaryota > Metazoa > Mollusca > Cephalopoda > Sepiida > Sepiolidae > Euprymna > Euprymna scolopes. The sequence continues at coordinate 62,953,361 of NC_136513.1, read as the reverse complement.
CTTTTTCAGTGGAAAATTTGTTAAGTTCAGTCAATATGGGCTAAGTATTTAACAATTAAACTATTACAAATCGAAGAATATTTGGATTTAAATACAAACCCAACTATGAAAAAAACGTGGAAACATTGTATCTATGGAACTAATGGGAAAAGAATTGTTAGATTCAGGTAATATTGTTACAGACAATCAAAGTACTTTACAGCTGAAATTCAAAATAAAAAAATTGGAACTAGAAAAGGAAAGAATAGAGTTGGAAAAAGAAAAGAATGGGAAAAATTAAAACTATAGGAAAATCAGAATAAGAATTTCAACAATAGTTCATTAAATACGTATTAGGAAGATATTCAAGCTAGGGCCTAAATTTTTTTAGAAAACTGGGGAAAAATATTTTCCTCATTTTGAAAAAATTGCAATTAATTCAGGATGGTCTTATGAAATCTGGGCAACACTTTTACAGACGGTTTTGCTCGGCAAAGCAGCTGATATTTACTCAGAACTCAGATGCCTCAGATTATAATAAAATAAAAAATGCAATACTAAATGCATACAAATTAGTACTGGAAGCATATAAGCAAAAATTTAGAAAATATAAAAACTTTGAAGGCAAATTATGTCGAGTTTGCTAGGGAAAAAGAGGATCAAAGAAAGTAAATGATTACAACTCATTCTTATTGAAGAATTTAAGCAGGAGATTCTAATGTATCTTGAGAATAAAACTATAAACAGTATAAACGAAGCCGCAATAATGGCTGGTACACATAGGCTAACCTATAGGAGTTTTGAAAACAATAATATAGCCAAAAACCAATCAGGCCTTACGCAACAAACTTCGTCAGAACCCAACCCTAATGTATATCGTGGAAAGTTTATACAAAAGAAAATGAGGATACATAAGAGTTCTGTACCAACAGAATCAAAAATCGCCTGTGTAAGAAGGATAAACAAATGTCCTGTGCAAGAAGGATAAACAAATCATATCTGACTGCAGAATTTTAAAAAGACAACCAGAAGAAAATACTTCTTTTCAACCGCATGCTTTTACTCAACAAGTTAAAAATGATTTCTCTCCTCAACCTTTCTCAAAAGCAGGTGGTGATGAAAACACTGAAAATGACTGTATGAGAAATTATAGATCCTTTTTATCCTAAGGTTTTGTTTACAACAACGATCCTGATGAGGCTAAGCCTGTCAAATCTTGCAAGACACTGGTGTGTCTCAAACATTACTATTAGAAAGCGCATTTCAATTATCAGAATCAACTTCCACCGTGGAATTGGGAGTAATTAAGGTTCCTGATATGTTGTGTATAATGCTAAGCAAGCGTTCAACCACCACCTGTTCTTGTTGGTGTCAGTTTATAAATATGAACTATCTGCTCATATTCAAATTATACTTACATCTCCTTATAACAGAGGGGCTTTATGCCACGAGTAATTCTAGGGATGTGAAGTTTACATAGATGATGTAATTGTTTACAGCATGACTTGGCAAGAGCATTTACACATCCGTGGAGAAAGAAGTGGCTTACCATTAAAGCGGCTGCGCGTTTGTGCCTGCAGAGCACAAATTGAGAATCAAGATGGCGCCCGCAGGCTTTTATGTGGAAAAAAATCTCGGAGAATCTCGTACCCTGGTTCCATAAATAACGAGGAAAGAAAAGCAGGAGGACAGACGATTTTTAGTCACTAAAGCGAACGGACGTGTGTAAAAGAAGAGGTAGAAGGAAAGAGTGTGGTGAACGAAACAAACAATGACTCGGTTGAAAGTACAGTTGTAACGAACACAACATCATCAGAAAATATTTTCAGAAACTTGAAGCGAATCTATGCGTGAACCTAAACAAAAGTGAATTTTGTCATGCAAAAGTAAATTACTTAGGTCACACTGTTGGACAGCAAAAGTTGATGCCATTTTAAGGTATCCTATTCCAACTAACAAAAAACAATGAGATTTCTCGGTATGGCCGGATTCTACCGAAAATTTTGTAAAAATTTTTCAGCAATAGCAAGCCCTCTCACCGACCTCCTGAAAAAGACATAAAATACAAATGGACTCAAGTAGGCACCGCCAAAACTGGGGGTGCAGGTAAGTACTTTTTGACGGACCGTCTTTTTAAAAATTTACCAAAAATGAGGTAATTATCCGATCAATACGAAATTTTCAGTGATTATTAAGAGAAGAATGAACTTTATAACTGTGTACTTATTTTTCATAAACGATATTTATATATATATTTTTTTTTGCTTACACCCCCCCCTTGTTTTGAGGGGGTACAAATATACTTAAAATAATCATCTGAAACTGAACACAACATATTGTGTTGTTGTAAGGGACAGAATTATAGATTAAAAAAAAAAAAAAAATTTTTTGCATACTTTATTTTGACGTCTGAATATCAGAACTTCGATTGTGTTTAATTATCCCGCTTTTGAGTTTTGAAGTGTGAAATTCGGTGAATATGTTAAGTAAAATAATTAATTTAAGTTAAGCAAAACAAAAAAAAATTTTTTTTAATATTTATACGGAAAAAGCCATTTTAAAATCTTTGATAAATAAATTAACAATTTTTTTTTAGCGAGCCGAATAATGCATGAACATTATTAAACAGGGCATGCTTTGAAGAATCGATACAAAAAAAAAATTCGATAAATATTGTGCCCTTTGTGTTAAAAATAGCATCATTTTTTCGATCCCGTTTAAAAATGTTTGCCGCCTTTCAACTATGGTGGACCAAACGCGCTGAAATAATTTTTTTTTATTCTGCTTTAAATTCTCCCCCCCCCCATTTTGGGGAGCCTGGCCCCCACACACATACACATTAAAAACCAAACTCATACAAATGGTCACCCATCTGGTACTGGCCAGCCTCAGCATTAATAATACATTGAAATTTTCGTCACTGAAAAATAAGTTTTTTTGGCCTGTTTGGTCTTCCATGGTTCGTTTTTTATTAAATACAAACGTAAACATTGTCGATCTAGACTCTAGATCGACGTGAAGTAACTGGTTGCCTATATGAATAAGTGGAATTATTTGAAATCCAGGTACTTATATTATAATATTTTTGCATATTCTCATAGAAAATCATCCTAAATCTTAGTTAGACAACAAATAAATAAATTAATTAGTTCAAAAACCTTTTTTTTTTAAATATTTATGTACGTTTTTTGTGCAAGACAAAAAATGCCAATTGTTAACTTTTTGGGAAAATTTAACATTTAAAATTTAATTAAAAATAGTATAAAAAGTTTTATATTATTCTGTTTTCTATACGATAAAATTCAGGGTTTTATCTTTCTGGAAAAAAAAAGTTACTCAGAAATAATGGATTTTAATAAATGTAATTTCGTTTTAAAAAACAACAACAACTTGATTTTTCGGACATTTTTGGCGGTGCCTAGACTCAAGCTTGTGATAAGGATTTTGATAAAATCAAGTCAACCCTCATTGGTGGCTCTTGCAATTCCAGTTTTTTCGAAACAGTTTAAATTAAAAATTGATGTTGGGGTACTCTTGCATAATTTGACCCAGATCCTTGTGATTTCCCGTCAAGCCCGGATCGGGCGAGACTGGCAATCATTGGCGTCCGCCGAGCGTTGTTCAAATGTTGAAACGCTAATCCGACTTTAGTTTGTAACTGTAAGCAGATGACAATCGAATTGGAAGAAAGTAACTACTGAAAAAAATGACAGCCATGGAAATAAATCTGTGCATGATTGAGAAACAAATGGAAACGCCGATGCAGACAATTTCCTTTTGTCAGGAAAAGAAATTGCTTTCCCAAAGAAATGTAATCATAAATGTTTACTAAAAAAGAAATTGCATAAAGGATGGCTTCTCCTGGTGGTGGTACAACCAGTGATCAGTGTAGACAGTGGGTGGCATTGCGCACAGGATCGTTTTCTGCACGTTGCAATTTGGATATTGCAACTAAAGTGAAAATCATCTATTTATGGGCCTTCAAAATGGCGACACTAAAAAATATTAAGAGAGAATGCGGTGTTATATCCGAACACATGTACATGGATTGGAAGAACTTTCTGCGGGAAATTTGTCAGGAGTATTTCCTGAGGAATCACCGGCAGATAGGAGGGCCAGGGCACACTGTAGAAATAGACAAATCCTTATTCAACTGGAGGAAACATAACGTTGGGAGAATCCTCGAACCGCTCTGGGTCTTCGGTGGCTATGATATCACCGACAAGGAGGGTTTTTTGGTCACCGTCCCAAATCGAAACGCCGAAACCCTCCTTCCAATAATAAAAAAATATATTCTGCCGGGTACAACAGTCGTTTCCGACTGTTGGAAGGCCTATAACAAAGTTGGAGGAGAAGGGTTCCACTGTGAATCATAGTATTCACTTTGTAGACCCTACGACGAAGGCAACCATGAATCATATCGATAGGATGTGGAAGGAAGCGAAACAGCGTAACAAGCAAGAATGTGGGACCAACCGGGAGATTCTGAATACATATTTACTAGAATTTATGTGGAGACAAAAATGTGGAAATGATCCTTTTGTTTCCATCATAAATCCTATTTCCGAAAGCTACTCGGTTGGAGAGCTTCCTCCGATTTCCTCTGCCCCATCACCTCTCTCTTTGTTGTTGATGGCCGATCAACAGTCGAACGAAGCAAAAGATTTCTAAGGAAATATCCTGCTCTCCAGAAAGTTCTTCCGCCAGCAAATAAAATCCGTTTAAAAAAAAGAAAATCAATATTTTTGATAAAAAAAAAAAAATAATACCAATAATTAAACAAAACATTGTACTTACACCTAATAATTATATGGGTAAACAACCTTTTTTTGCAAATAAATTTTTTAAAAAATTAAAAAAACTTGTTGCAAACTTGTTGCAAAAAAATAAAAATAAAATTAAACAAAAAATTGTACTTACACCTAACCAGCAATCAACCTTTTTTTTGCAGATAAATTTAAAAAAAAAAAACTTGTTGATAATTATAAAAAAAAAAATACTACAATAAATTAAATAAACATATTTGTTTTTTTAAAAGTATGTTTTTTTTTGTTTTTTTTATTACATTTTCACCCCAAACAAGGCACATTGCCACTTTAATGTAGGGGGCTACTATCAGGGGAAACATCTACTGGGGTACTATGTAGGGATTAGGGCAGCGAGATGTTGGTTCACGTTGCACTTGAACTTATGCATGTCAGTACAGTTGGGGAAGCAGTGACCTGGAATGGAATTCCAAAGTCTAGCAGTTCTGGGGAAGAAACTACTGGAGTAGAAAGATCTTTTACATCTAGGGATCTCTACAGTGTGGGGGTGGGATTTTGCAGCTTTTCGGGTCTGTCGAGGGTGTTCACATCGTGGGGGCACAAGTGCTTGCAGTTCTTCAGAGCATTCACCATTATAATACTTGTAGAACAGGCAGAGGGATGCAACGTTTCGACGATGGGACAGAGGCTGAAGTTTTGATGCCAGTTTAGGGCCTATCAGATTTGCGACTCTCTTTTGAACCCTGTCAAGGAGCGAGAGACTAGTAGCCGATGCACCGGCCTTAATATGACAGCAATACTCCATACATGGGCGAATAGTGGCCTTATAGAGGTACAGGATACTTTCGGGTGTTAGAAGTTTTCTAGCACGGTAGAGAGAGCCCACCCTCCTCGCAGCGGCCCTGGCAATGCCCTCGATGTAATTGTTCCAGCTCATGTTTCTGTGAACGTTAGGCCAAGGAGCTTGAAAGACGTACTCTCAGCTAAAGAGTTGTTGGCCATTGCTATAGGTGGTAGAGAAGATTTCTTGTAATTATTGAATGAAACCAGTTTTGTCTTGGTGGCATTGAACGTTACCATCCATTTTTGTCCCCATTCCACTTCTGATTTGAGGTCATCCTCTAGTGTTTCTGCCATTACTTTAGATATATGTTCATTTGTTTTCCTGTCGTGCCTGCTATAGTGTGGTGTCATCAGCATATATACCCATCTCAGAGGCAATTTTGTCGGGGAGGTCATTTATGAATATCAGGAACAGCAGAGGACCAAGGACAGATCCCTGGGGCACTCCCGCATTTATATTATATTGTTTAGACGTACGACCGTCGAGGACAACCTGGATTTTTCTCTTATCTAAGAAGGATTTAATTATGTTAAGTATTCTACCAGTGATACCGTAAGATCTAATCTTCCTGAGGAGACCCTCATGCCATACCCTGTCAAAAGCCTTAGATATATCTAGAGCTACCGCTCTGCCCTCTCCCGCTTTGTCCAGTGAATGGTATATGCGTTCAGAGATTACAGTGAGGATGTCTGCCGTGGAACGGGCTTGTCTAAATCCATATTGATGGTCGGTCAGAAGTTTAGCATCTGTAAGGTGCTGGACTAGAGCATGGTTAATTAAGGTCTCAAATATTTTGGCAAAAAGTGGGAGGAGACTAATAGGGCGATAATTTAATGGGTCAGTTCTTTCGCCAGAATTCTTGAATACTGGTACCACAGAAGCAGTTTTCCAACAACTCGGAAAGCAAGATTCATTAAGGCATTTGTTGTAGAGTTTGGAGAGAACTGGAGCTACTTCGGCTGAGCACTTTTTTAATAGCACAGCTGGGATGAGGTCGGGTCCACATGCTTTGGAAGTGTCAAGGTTTTTTATGATAGCATGCACCTGAGCAGGGGTGATTTCCAGATCGTCTAGCGTGGCGTCTGTCCGCATAGGAAATTGAGGTAGGGGGTGGTTTAGAGGGTCCAGTGTAGAGTTGGAGGCAAACCGACTGGCAAGCATGTTAGCCTTCTCGGTTGCTGAGCAAAGAACCTCGTGATTGTTGGTTAGTGGGGGAATTGTTGATTGCCCATTATTTACTACACTGTTGTAGATTTTCCAGAAGTCACGAGTTCCTAATTTTTGTGCTTCGATGCGTTTTTTAGTGGTTTCCGTAAATTCCCTCTTAGCTGTCGCTATTTCTTTCTTAACGTTACTTCTAGCTTCTATGTACTTTTGTCTGTTTGAACTGGACTTATGTCGGTTAAACCTGCGGAATGCATGCTGCCTTTGAGCAATGACAGTTGCGCAAGTCGAAGTAAACCATTGGGGAGAGTGGGGCTTGCTATAGAATTTCCGCATGGGAACATGCGCTTTGATTGCAGTTTTGAACCATTCAGTGGTCTCAGTTGCACACTGTTCAGCAGGAAGAGAAAAAATATTTCCCCATGGGGCGTCTCTGATAAGATCTCTGATAGCTTCCCAGTCAGCCTTTTTATAATATCTCGTTGTTTTGAGCACTGGCTCTTCAGTTTTGGGTCTAGAGTTTAGGGCGATTTCAACCATTATTACCGCATGATCAGCGTTCCCAAGTGGGCTGTCGGCTTTCGTTACACAATCATCAGGAACTGTGGTCAAAAACAGATCTAATAGTGATGCGTGTTGTTCTTCCAGATCAGGGAAGCGGGTTGGAAAAGTAACAATTTGCGATAGGGAGTGAGATACAGAGAAGCTATGAGTTGCGCTGCCTGCTGCATCTGTATAAGTAGAGAATCCAAGCCAGTTTTTGTGATGGACATTAAAGTCACCAAATACATGTACTTGGGCGCTAGTGTCGAAGGAGAGTGCTGTGTCTATGCTGTCAGATACGTTGTTTATTATGGTGCAGTCTTGGGTCGAGGGAGAGCGGTAGAGAAAGTAAAAGTAGCTAATGTTGTGTTGCATGATTAGTCTAAAGCACATAAAGGCTTGATCATCCGTTTCTAGGTTTGTTTCTCTAGTCAAGGGAAGGGTATTACGAATGTAAACTCCAAGTCCGTGCATATGTCTGTCAGAGTCCTTACGGCAGAGTGGGAGATATCCAGGCATGTTAAAGTAGTTAGAGGGGATGGAGGAGTGTAGGTTAGTCTCACTTAGTGCTAAGATATCCGGGGTATTTGTTAGGAGAAATGCTTCAACATCAGCTAAATTAGTTCTAAGCCCACGGATATTTGTGAATGCAAGCCTCAAGGGAGGAGGCAAGTTGGATTTGTTTGACCCTAAGCCTGGTTTAAGCTTATTTTTAGATTGTACTGTCATCATGTTTTTTAACGAGTTTCAGTTGGGTTAGGGGAAGCCGAACAGGAGGTTATGCAGAATATCACACATGCATCACAAGTAGACCATCAGCTGACCCTCCATCAACTAGGACTGTGGCCTCAGGAAAGCCCACCGGGGATGAGTGCAGGGTCCCTTTCCATGTGCGCCATGGCACTGCAAACATCCCGATATTATTCAACTGTTGATGGAGCAGCCGCTCTAAGCGCTACCAAAGAGTTAGGGCTCCTGTACTACCAGTCGGATACAGCAGCCAGTAACTGTCAATCCGGTACCCTCAACCCATCCGAGGAAGGTCAACCCAATCTAATTGTGGTACTCAAGCATTCTCAAGTGCCCAGCTTTAGGGGTGGGGTGTGTCGGGAGTGGAGAAACGGCGTTCATTGCCCTAGACAAGAAACAAGATCTACCAATGGGTGTTTCTGTCGAATCACTGTGATAGTATCTCTGCGCCTGACTAATAGGCAAAGAAGGAGTATGGAAGCCGGGCGATAGGCAGGACCTATCTACTCCTTAAGCAATTTAGGTATTGCAAACCGGTAATTTGTTTGAGTCACCAGCTCTAGGAAGGTTGTCATCCAAGACTGAAGAGGCCTCCCTCCTCTTTGGTTTAGTTTCAGAGTTTTCCTTCTCCTAGACGGATGATCTGGAAAGATCTACTGGGTCCGTCACCACTGAGAGGGTTTGCTCCGCGCCTGGGTTCTAATCCAGGTATTTCTGCGACCCCGCGTGGTTAGTTAATGTTATTGGGTTAGTTTGTAGAGGTTATATCTGCTAAATAGTTACACTCCTCAAAGTGGATTAGGGATATTGTTATTTCATTGTTACTGGATAAAGGGTTTGAGTAGAGCTCATGCAGTGTAAGCAACTATGATTGTAAGGAGGCTTGTTAGGAGATAATGTGGTTTGAGGCTTTCACTTTTGTTTATATATATTTTTTATTATTTTTTCCTTTTTTATTTTTATTTATTTATTTATTTATTTTTTTTTTTATCCATGTGAGCTTGGGTCTAGTATAATATTAAAGTGTGAGTAGGTGTTAAGAATTGAACTACGAGTTGTGCCAAAACTATATTTTAGATGATAGCAGGGCATGAGATGCGAGTGCAATATAGTACGGGTAAAACAGTAAGTTTTGAGTCATGTGTAATTTGGTAAATAGATATATGGGCTGGTTTTAGTAGGTGCGAATAAAGTTGGAGGTACAAGGTGAGTTTCTATTATTGAGAGAAGATGTTTTCAGCTTTCAAGTAAAAGTTATGGACATTTAGCATAGCAAGGAGTATTGGTTCAGTTTCATATTAGCGTTGCAAAGCTATCTAAGAGGAGACAGTTGTGTAATGCAGTGCGGTGTGCTTTGCTTCCGAGTACATACTTTGGCTGTTTAATACCAACTGGAATAGGAATGAACTCCAATGCATGTCTAGAGGGTAGAATTGTATAGATGTTTAGTGATGACTAAGCAGTTAGCATGTGAGAGTCAGGGGCTGGAAGTTAAAGATTCCAGTACAAAACGGAGTGAAATGTAGGAGTTAAGTGGCGGTTTGGTGGGAAGGAGCAGATTGGATTGTTAGCCTTCAAGGGATAGGGGTTATTAATTTACAAGAAACAGATCTACATTAGGATTTAGAGTGGCAGGTAAGGTTTTTTTTTTTTTTTTTTGCACATGCAGGCTAGACAGAGGTAATCGTCTTGGAGGTAAAATGTATATTGGGATTTCGTAGCTAGCAGTTAGGTGTTTGTTCCAGTTTCAAGAACTAGTTCATGGCGGATCGGAATTCCGTATTTTGTATTTATAGGAAGACATTAAAGTAACGCACGGAGCATAGCATCCACTCAGGAAGAATAGCTCTAGTATCACAGCTAAGATACTGCATATTTAGGTAACGAATAGTGAAAGTTAAATTAGGTGGCACTTTTTTTTTGCACCTTACCATGGCTGTTACTATTAAGTATTGTACTTAAATAAAGTTCTTCTGTCATCTAAATAAGCTAAATAAGGATTCCCCCTCCGCATTACTACGTCGATGTGACCTGGTAAAAAAGAAATTAGTCAGGAAATTGTTTTTAAAATAAGTGAATCAAGAATGGTCAAGATGTCTGAGAGATAAGATAAAATTACATCGAAAAAAAAAAAATAAATAAATAAATAAAATAAAATAAAATAAAAGGGTTAGATTTGTTTGGTTTAAAAAGAGGATAGAATAAAATATAAAATAAGATAAAGTGTGCAAAGAAAATACAAAAAATTTACTTAGCTAAAAATTAGATCTTCGGTGTGGTGGCAAATGGCTCTCTTCGACCACCATGCAAGTGACGCTAAGGAAATTCTAACTTTACTATGCCAGGTCATTGGAGTAGTGGGGGCACACCGTACATTTGTGGTCATTAGTGAGAGCTTTCCCTTCTTTAAGGGGAAGGAAAGGAAAGAAAACCAATATTCTGCTTATATATTTTGAATAGATCCTGAACTTCGTCACATTTAGATTTTACAACAGTAACTTGGCCAGGCATGAATTAAATTAAAAACTGGGCAATTAGGCTGAAAAGAAATATAGAAGCAAATAGGCAATCTGAAATCAAGACAATTTCTTGTCTGAGATATTTACCAGTAAAGAAAGTCCGTGCGTCTTTTTTTCGCCTACGACTCATTTTTAGGCACAGTTAATAATTCGGGTGTTTATATGTCAAGCGGTCGACTTCATATTTAAATTAATCTATTTCAATGAGAGTAGATTATGCATAAAAAAGGAAAAAAGTTCTTCTGTCATCTAAATAGGGATTCCCCCTCCGCATTACTACGTCGATGTGACATGGTAAAAAAGAAATTAGTCAGGAAATTGTTTTTAAAATAAGTGAATCAAGAATGGTCAAGATGTCTGAGAGATAAGATAAAATTACATCGAAAAAAAAAAAAATTAAAAAAATAAAAAAAATAAATAAATAAATAAAATAAAATAAAATAAAAGGGTTAGATTTGTTTGGTTTAAAAAGAGGATAGAATAAAATATAAAATAAGATAAAGTGTGCAAAGAAAATACAAAAAATGTACTTAGCTAAAAATTAGATCTTCGGTGTGGTGGCAAATGGCTCTCTTCGACCACCATGCAAGTGATGTTTCTTTTTATTATTTGAAAATTTTCAGTTGATTTTTTTTTTTTTTCGTTTTGTTTTGCTTTTTTTCCTTAGCCTGTGACTGTTACATCACTCGGCTGTCACCGATGATTGCCGGTCTTGCCTGATCCGGGCTTGACAGGAAATCATGAGAATCTGGGTCAAATTATGCAAGAGTACCAATGTCAGTGATGTTGGAATGGGTGTTGTTTTAATCCAAGAAGATGATGAAGGTATGGTAGAGCCATTGGATATTTCTCAAAAAAATTGAACAGATACCAGAAGAATTATTCTACCATTAAAAAAGAATGTTTGGCGATTTTTTCAACTCCACAACATTTTGACTTTTATCTAAATGTTACTGTTTCTCCTGTTCTGGTCTATACCAACCAAAATCCATTATCTTTCCTTCAAAAAATGATGAACAAAAATCAAAGACTAACAAGATGGAGTCCCCTCCTACAAGAATATGATCTTATTGTAAAAGGAAAGAACAATGTCATTACAGATGACTTATCTAGGATATAAAAAAAAAAAGTAAAAAGGAAAGAGACAATAATTAATTTTAGATGGTTTGTGTCTTTAAAAGTTTTTTCACTATAATTTCAAAACTTTTACTTTAAAGGGGGGGAGGTATTATGAGGGAGCATTTCTATAAAATAAAAAATTTAAAAAAAATCAATGAAACAATTAAAAATGTGTGCTAAAGAATTCTAAGCAGTCCTAATAATCAAATCTCAAAAGTTTCCATTCACAAAATAGCTTAAAAGCCAGAGTATAGTCATAGAAGTTTTAGAATGATCTAGAATGGGTTGTGGTGCCATATAAATAGGTGTGGAAAGGGAAAAGATCAATTATCAGCTTGAACCCGATTCGTGGATAAGCCCAACTGAATAAATCAAAAAGAAAATGCATCACCTCATCGGTCAGCAGAAAAGCTACTGGACTAATGATTTTATTGACCAAACATTTAAAATAAAAACAAAAAAAAAGGGACTCTGAATATCATTGAATTTCGTTATTAATATAGTAAGTAGCCACTCAAAGTTTCGCCTGCTGGCTGTTCTTAATTTTGACTACATTTCCTTCTCCCTTGTAACCTTCTTTTCCACGTCCCGTTTTTTTTACCTGTGTTCCTCCAAGCTGTCATTATTTTTCAGTTTTGATAGTAGTAGTCCTAAACAAGTGTATCTTTTGTGTACAAACCTTTTTCGTTTGTTTTGTTATTGTTGTAAATATTTGTGTACAAACCTTTTTCGTTTGTTTTGTTATTGTTGTAAATATTTGTGTACAAACCTTTTTCGTTTGTTTTGTTATTGTTGTAAATATTTGTGTACAAACCTTTTTCGTTTGTTTTGTTATTGTTGTAAATATTTGTGTACAAACCTTTTTCGTTTGTTTTGTTATTGTTGTAAATATTTGTGTACAAACCTTTTTCGTTTGTTTTGTTATTGTTGTAAATAAAGGAAAGTGTCAATTTCCTAAAATCACATTTTGTATTGTTCATATTTTTATTTGTTACCATGTGAACATAACACTATCTTTTTCACTTTCTTTTTTCCTCTGCCTATCTTTTTCATTTTCCTTTTTCTCTTCCTATCTTTTTCATTTTTTTTTTCCTCTCCAATCCTTTTTATTTTCTTTTTTCTTTTCCTATCCTTTCACTTTCTGTTTCCTCTCCTTACCCTTTCACCTCCTTTTTCTTCTTCCTATCCTTTCACCTCCTTTTTCCTCTTTCTATAATTTGATATTTTTTATACTCTTTATCCTTTCACTTTTTTCCTCACTCTATTCTTTCACTTTCTTTTCCTATCCTTTCACTTTCTATCCTATTTTCTTTTCCCTCCTCTTATCCTGTGAGTTTCCTTTTCCTGTCCTTATCCTTTCACTTTTCTTCTTTCCCGATCCTTTTTTCTTTTTCCTTTCATTTATCCTTTCATTTTCTTTTTCCTTTCCCTATCCTTTCATTTTATTTTTCCTGTCCCTTAACAATTTTATTTTCTTTTTTCTCCTTACAACTTTTCATTTTTTTCCCTCCTATACTTTTGCTTTCTTAATAAATATTTACTATTTTATGTTAACTTTTCATGTTTAGAAGAATTTTGTCTGGCTTTTATTTTGAAAAACCTATCATTCATTGTGGTTCCTGTTCTTTATTTGATAACTGACTCCATAAATTTAGGTCATAGGTCGTCTATGATCTATTTTTATGTATGATGTCATTCCTTATAATGTCATAAAAGGATCTTGCCGAATTCTTCAACTGAGTAATGGAAGAATATGATATATTTCTTATAAATTGGCCATAAGAAAAGTTTATAACCAAATTAAACCTACATTGATAGAAAAATCTTCCATTACATTTTTTATTTTTACACATTAATAATTTAGTATTAAAAAATCTTTTTAAATTGTTTACAAATTAATTGATAATTTCAAAAAAATATAAGGGATTTGCATCAAAACTTAGAAATCTGCCAAGGACAATTTTATGTCAATCTCTTTTTTTAGTGCTAAAAGTTGGATCACTCAACAAAGTCTTCCAATATAATAAAGAAATCAATTTTTTTTTTGATTTCTTATTAAAAAATTAGTCAAGTCTAAAAGTTTTATACTTCTATCTTTTGTCATACAAGCTTTAGGAAGTCAGGAATAGATCAAGAAGTAAGACTTGATACTTATGATCTGAGACGAATAGGGAGCATGACAGTCTGTGAAAAAGAATGAGACATAGAGAAACTATATGTGCCAGTAGTGTGTGTATAGCTTGAAAACCAAGTAAATTACTGAGGTCAACATTAATATCTTCAAGTATAAAATAATGATATGATTTCTCTTGAATCATATGGTATATGATTACCTAATACAACTATTTCTCCATTTTTATAGGTTTGATTATCCTAACTCATTCATCTTTTAGGTCACTTTAAATTTTGTATTTTATCAAACAACAAAATAGTTGACATTGTAAACTATAACAGCAATGTCAATTTGTTTGTTGTTTACTCATTAGGATCTCATTTTTATCATTCTAAACTATCTATTACATCAGACACCGCAGCACTCCATTGACAAGAGCAAGCTTTAATGTTTGGCATGAGTTGGCTAAAGTAAAATTGATAACATATCTTACCTATATTAATTGAGTGTTTCTTAAAATGATTCACATATTCGACACCATAACCATCATTACCGACCTGAAAAATAGAGAAGGCTATTTTTTAATTTAAAAAAATTTTTTTCAATTTTTTTTAGTAATCAGATTTACAGAAATTATCCAGCACAAAGTTTTAACCTAACTCATAATTAGCACAAAGAGTGCTCTATCATCAGTTATATAATATCAGGATAACTGTAGCTCCATGTCACACGTGGTAAGGAACTCTGCACTTAGTTCTGGTGGGCTTTCTCAAAGTCACAACCCCATAAAGACTCAACTAATGGTCTACTTATGTGTGCATACTGGCATCAAACAAACAAAAAATTTACCCAGCCCACTCTATGCTAAAACTACGACAATGAAATGACACTCCAAGCAAAAGACAAGATATCCACTTAAACAAAACCAATTTGCCTCCTCCTTTGAGGCTTGTCTTCACAGATGTACAAGGACTTAAGCTCCCTGAATATCCTTGCAGTAAAAGTGAAACTAACCTACACACCTCAGTCCTTTCCAATTGCTTTGATAAGGCTGGATATCTCCTACTGTTATATAGTCGGTTTATATAAGGGTACCAAATGATAGTCTGTTGTATTAAATGTATGTATAATTTTCAGTTGTACTTTTTCCTAAATGCTTACAGATGTATATTTTTTAATAACAACCAACTCACTGCACTTTATAAAAACAATTCTTTATTTACTTTAACTGTTATTGGTGACAAGTGGCTTACAGCAAAATGAGACCGCTTCACCTTAACCTGTGAAGCTGCCATTGTGGAAAATCTAAAAGTGTTCCGCTAATACAGCTGCCATAAGTCAAATAGGCAAAAATTTATAAAACTAGACATTATAAGAGTGAAATATCAACAGTCAAGAAGATATACAAAAATGACTAGTGGTTTCGAGAAAATTTATAATAGTGTATTGAATAATGGGCTATCAAGAATTTCTCGACTATCCAACAATCATGATGTCACTTGCACGGTGACTGAGAAGACTGATCTGCTTGCTCGATGATTTACCTCTAACTCTACCTTAGACACCACAAACCACTCCCTCCCAAGTTTCCTAATGCAAATAGAACTCACATTATGATCTAAAAATGTCTGTGATATCATAAAACACCTCCAAGGTTTATGGTTTGTTTGTTTGTTTTGTTGGGTATATAGCATGTCAACTTATTATATTTTATGTCGAGTGTCTGTAGGTTCAGGGAGACTTTGCCTCCTGCTCTAGCTGTTGTATGAGAAAGTCCTTTTTAAAAAAAATTTTATAAAGACTAATTTTTTTGAGGTATGAAAGTATGATGTGGGGATTCTTTGTATCAAATAAATCCTTAATATTTTTTCTTTGTAGAAATAATTCCTTGTTAGAAAATCAGTGCATTCAATTAGTTTGTGTTTTATTGTGAGTTGTGTTTGACAAGATATACAGATGGGTTGCCTTTCTTTTTTTTTTTTTTTAGGAGATACAAGTGGGTTAAATGTGTATGGCCTATTTTTATTCTTGTTAGTGTGATTTCTTCTTTTCTGTTTAGTTTCATATTTTGTTTTTGTTTTTTATTTTTTGCATTATTTTGTGAAGTCTGTTGTTAGAATATTCATTCCAGTAAATTAGCCATTTCTCCGTTGTGTATGTATTGGTATGGGATTTTAAAATTTGCATCAATTGGGAGATCTATGGCAGTTTTTGCAGTTAAATCTGCTAATTCATTACCTTTGATACCAGAATGACTCCGTATCCAGTAGAAAATAATTTCTTTTTGACTGTTTCCATCAATTTGTGAAGTAATTTTATGATTAGGGGTTGCCCATCTTTTTATTTTTGATAGCTTTTAAAGTAGATTGGGAGTCTGAAATGATTATAAATTTGGATTCTTTTTTATTGGAGGCTAGAATTAGAGCATTGAGAGCTTTTGGGAGGTTTGTTTGTTTTTTTGGTTGATTTGTTCAGTATTACTACATTGTTGTGTTATTTTGTTTAGCCCCATCTGTATAGATGTGTGTGTGTGGCTTGAATACTTTTCTTTGATTGAGATCATCATGGTAAGTTATTGGATGGCTATGTTTCTTTTCATATTTACTTAAACTTATATCCATAGGTGCCTGTGTTCATTTACAAATGGAATTTTTTCACCTTCAATCTGTAAGGTTGGGTCAAGGTGGAGTTTGTATTGGTTACAGAAATGGATAATTTTGGTTTCAGTTTTGGAAACTTTGAAACCATTTCTTGTTGCCCATTTATTTATTTTATTTATGTTGTGGTGCAATTATCTTTCGACAGTGTGAATGTATTTTGATCTGTAGCTGAGTGAGCAGTCATCTACATATAAGGAGCTATGTATATCAGGAGAGAGTTTTTTTTATAATATTGTTAATTTTGATGTTGAAGAGAGTTGTTGACAATATGCAGCCTTGATTCTGCAGGTCTCATAAAGTAGAGTCCATGCGAACCTGGAAGGATCTGTCTGTTAGGAAGTTTTTTATGAATTCAGGTAGTCTGCTCTTAGTCCAATGTTGTGGAGATCTTTTATGATACCATATTTTCAAATAGTTTCGTATGCTTTCTCAAGATCAAAAAAAAAAACAGATATTACATGTTCCTTATTAATGAAAGCTCTGATATAATTTTCAAGATTAGTGATGTGGTCTATACATCCTTGATTTTTTTGGTTTCCACAGTTTTTAAAATTATTTTGTTGTTATCTAAATACCATATAAGATGGCAAGTAATTATTCTTTTAAATATTTGCATAGGCAGCTTATGAGCGCTATTGGTCTCTAGTTTTCTGGGTTTGATTTATCTTTTCCCAATTTGTGTATCGGTATTACTGTTGCTTGTTTCCATGATTTGGGTGGAATTTGTTTAAGGAAGCTGTAGTGCACTTCATCTGGTCCTACAGCCACGTTGTGGGATTTTTCTATGGCGATTTCTAGTTCATTGAGTGAAAAGCAATGTAAGGTGCTTATTTTTTTTGTTTAAGTCTATTTTGTACTTTTCTTCATGTTTCTTAAGTATTTGAAATTGTTTATTGTAGTGTTGTATGTCGGCAATATCTTTTTTTCGGTTATTTTCTGTTTTTTTGTGAAGAGATGTTTGATTGGGTTAGGATATATTTTGCAGATATTTTCCTAATCATTTTCCAGATGGTTTGGGGATTAGTGGCGGTGTTGCTTTTATTAAGAAATTGTTGCCAACAGATTCTTTTGCATTTTTCAATTGTTTTTTTTAGTTTAGCTATTTGGTATTTGTATTCTGTTAAGTTGTAGATTATTGGTTGTTTTTTTAAATTTTCTTAAGGCTGCCTTTCTATATGATAGCCGTTTTACATTCTGGATTGAACTATGGCTTGTTTGTTTTTCCTGAAAGAATTTTTGGGTATGCATTTTTTGGCTATTGTTACGAGTACTTCGGTGAATTCTTCCATTGTTTGGATTTGGTGTTCTGTTAATTATAGTGATTTGATGTTCTGTTAATTATAGTGAATTCTTTGAATGTGGCCCAGTTGGCTTTGTTTGTATTCCATCTGGGTATGTGGTTTTGGATGGAATTATTGTAATTGATTATAATAGGGAAGTGATCACTTCCACATGGTTCTTTGTAAGTGCTCCATGTGTAATCCAAGAAGCTTGATAGATGGCACAAGATCAATGGCACTAGTTGATCCATTTGTTGGATTTAAGTATGTGGGATTTTTTTGATTGAGAAGGCACAAGTTATTTTTGTTAATTAGTTGTTCAATTTTATTTCCTTTGGAGTTTGTGACTTTACATCCCCATAGCGTACTGTGCCAGTTAAAGTCTCTTAGGAGGATGAATGGTGAAGGTAGTTGTTTTATAAAATTTTCTAGTTCATTTTTATTTATTGGTTTATGAGGGGGGGTATATTGATCAGATTGTGATTGTTTTGTGTAATATGACTTGAGTTGTAATTGCTTGGAGATTTGTTTTGACAGAGAACTTACTTTGAGGTATGTCATTCCTTACAAGAATTGAGGTGCCTCCATTAGTATGAAGGCCTGTGTTATGGAAATAGTTGTATTGTTCATAGTTTGGTGTTTTGAAATTGTTATTGTTTTGTAGGAAGGTTTCTTGTAAACAGACAATGACTGGGTTGAAGAGTGAAATAAATATAAGAAGTTCATTATAATCAGATTTTATTCCATGCATGATTTGTTGTTTTTTTTTTATTTTATTTCTATCCATGAGGTTATTTAATTTTCTTTCTATTTCCATCTCTTTAGATGTAGAGGGTTTATCTTTTGTCAGAGTTTGTGTCTTTGATGAAATGTTTTTCTTTTTTTTGTTTGGATTTTTTTTAGTATTTGGAATCTGTTTTGAGTGTCTATTATTTGATTTTCTTTTCTGGGGAGTTCTTTATTTGTTATTTTATCATTGCTTATATATTTATTAGTTTCTGACGATTGTTTTTTTGTTGTCTTTTTTTTGTTTCTATGGTATTTTTTTAATGTTTCGGTTGTAGATGGAATCTTACTTTCTTTGTTTGGATTTGTTATTTCTATTGTTTTTCAAATCCAGATTTGAGTATTTTTCTTTTAGGCTATTTTGAAATTCTGGCTTTAATGTTTAACATAATTAGTTTGTTTATCAGTTCCTTATGCTGTTCATGTATTCATTATGTTGGTTTAATTGTCTTTCTTGTCATCTCAGCATATATGTTGTTTTTCAAGTACATATCAACTATTTTTCTGGCTTCTGGCAAAGTTGTGTTTTTGTACTTTGCTTCCATTATATCTTTTTCTTTTTTTATATGTTTTACATATTTTAGAGAAGACCGAATAATCTTCTCTGCAGTCAGTGCATTTCACCTCATTTATGCATCCTTTGGTGTGGTCTGGCTCTCTGTTGCCGCATTTTTTACATATTCTTTTTCCTTTACAAACTTCTTTATGATGTCCATATTTTTGACAGTTGAAACACCTCAACGGAGATGGAATGTATTGATCTACTTTTACATAGCCAATCTTGATTTATTTGGGTATTGTTGGTGTAGTAAAAGTTGTAGTTATTGTGTCTTTTTATGTTATTATTTTATTGTGTCTTTTTATGTTGATATGGATGTGAGTTATAATCAGGATTCGGTTCTGGGGTTCGGGAAGGAGTGAGTCACTCTCTCGACAACAGCACGTTTCTGCCCTCTTCTTTTCCAATCGACCACACCTGGCCTCTCGCCACCAATGTCACATGGCACAATCCGAACGTCAGCAATACAAAATTCTTTTCAAGAGAAGATGTTCACGACTCTTTTCTCTGCTGCCCCAGGGAATTTTTCCCTGCTTTTATATCCTCCTATCTAGAAATAAAAGGAAGAGACAGGAAAAAAATAATAGCTTCTCCCATCATGCTCTGCCTTCCCAAGATGCCCTTCGCGTACACAAATGCGCTGGCCATCCTTTCCTTCTTCTTTCCCAAAGAGCGATGCAGATACGCCCGGTACGTTTCTTTCTTTTTTTTTTCTTCTTTTCTAACCATATACTCAACACGCCCCCTGATCTTTGAGATCAATAAGACACTTCATAATACTTCATCCAAGCAGGCCTCCTCCTCTCACGTTGAGGCCTCTGGGGGACAACTACTTGGGGGTTGACGTTTTAAGGTTCACTACAGACATTTTCGTCCAGTTGTAAAGAACACAATGTGGGGCTAAGTCGAATTGGGGTGCATCGTTAGCTTCTTGGTGGATATCGACTTCCTCCTCTTCACTGCCATCACTACGCACCGGCAGGGTTACACGACGCAGGTCTAGGATATGCCGGGGAACGCCATTCACCATTACGTTGTCCTTTGACTGGGTTCCCGTTACAACACCCCTCCCCCAGCGAGTGGTACATTTTGCATTGGGGGGCTTTACCCACACCTCCTCACCCACTTTAATGGTAGCTTCTTCACCCTCAATTCCTACCGTTTTGTTGCACAGATGCTGCCACTTATATGCAAAGATGGCTCTATGAGGCACAGTTGTCTCATCTCAGGTTTTCGGTGAGATTTTGTACCAAAACACCGCCTCCATGGGTGAAATGTTGCTTTTTTCCATAGCAGCCTTGATGGTGCGATGATTTCTCTCCACTATCCCATTGCCACTTGGCCGATACGCTGCCCTAAAAAATTTAAAGGCTTCTGATCGGAAAGCGGGGCCATTGTCCATTAGCAGTTCCTCAACCGGCCCTCTTTCCAAAAATATTTCTTCGATGACCCCTCCGATTGGCCATGCAGCTTCTGCCCTGCTCTCTCTCCATATAGCAAACTTCCCCGGTTCACAGTCGGCCATCGACAGATACAGCTTATGGCGATAATGGGTCACATCAATGGCCAATCGCTTCCAGTCCTCTGCAATGTGTAACTCTCCTGCTTCATGTCTGGATGGTTCGGGGTCTATCGATTGGCACTCCTGACAGTGCTCCACTGCCTCCCTGACCTTCTTCTCAGTGGTTTCCGGGTAAACCTCTCTTGCCAGGAATAACGTCCATTCTCGACCAAAGTGGTGCATTTCGTGTAACTTTTTAACTTCCTCTCCTGCACAGCATACTGAGGAAACCTCCTTTCTCTCTTGCAGCCAGGCCTTCTTTACCCGTGTCATCGAATCTGCCTTGTTCTTTTCTGATGGGAATAACTTTAACTGGAATTCCGTTATCAAATCTGCAAGTGCTCCAAGCCTTGATCAGCATTTCTGCAGCACCTCTAGTCCTAACTCTCTTATCGCCAGTCGCTGCTGACCTGATCCATGAAACTACCGTTGCCGAATCGGATTTGATTTCAATTGTTTTCAATCCCCACTTCAGGGCTAGATTGATTCTTTTCATAGTGGCCTCCAGTTCGGCTACGTTGATATGGGAATAGTCGTTTTTCTTCCTTAACCACGCCGCATCTTCCACAGTTACGTCTCCCATCTCTAATACGACACCCAAAACCAGACTGCTGGCATCACACCAAATCACCCCCGCGTCTCTGCCACTGACGTATCATTCCTCCTTTACTGGGTCTTCTTTCATCACTCTCGCGATGATTTCCTGTAGCATGTTCGTGACCTCCTTCGTCACACGGCTCTTCCAGCCATCAATGTCTGTTTGTCGTTTAATAAAGCTGCACGCTATCCTGAGCCAGCCGGCGATTGGATAGTGTCCCACCAGTCTCCCGCAGACCGAGAAGAGTTCTTGTTTTGTCAGGACGATTCCGATTTCGGGTATTGCATTCCCTCGTCTAAAGACAAGGCTTCCTTTGCCATCTTGGCATAGTTTCAACCCCAACACCGCTCCTCCATCCAGGGACTCTGCCGGTTTTGCAGTCAACCCATACCTCGCAACATGGCGTCTCACCTTCTCTGCTGTCACCTCTGCTTCCTCCACGAGAATGTCATCAATGTACGAACTAGTGGCCTTGTCCACTGTACAGTCTTGACTCAGCACCGTCTTCAGCACGGCAGTCATAATTTTGGAGGCTGAGCTCAGCCCAAAGCCTAACCTCGTCAGGCAATACAACTTCCCCTTATACTGGACCAATTGATGTTTCCAAAGTTTTTCATCTACATGGATCTGGAGATAAGCCAACTTCAGGTCGACAATCTTAGTGGCCTGCTTCATTCTCCTGCACTTCCTCATCACCTCTTTGCATACATCAATCCCCTTTCCAGTGTGGCAGGCTACGTATCTGTTTAATTCTCTGAAATCCAGTACTGGTCTAACTTTATTCTTTGTGGGTTGAACAACCGCCAGTAATGGTAGCACTCCTTTTTCTTCCCCTGTCCACGGTTTCAGAATTCCCTCCTCTATCCATCTCTCCACTTATTCCCCGAATCCTTTTCTTATTTCTCCTCGCAGTGTTTTCTCATAGCAGCTTACTTTGTTTCGTAGTTCCTGAGGCCCGGAGATCCATTTCCATTCCACCGTCCATCTCTCACCATCGAACCTTGCCAGGAAATCCTCGTCCTTGATGCAGCAAGCCTCTGGTTTTTGTGTTCTGATATTTCTATCACCTTCCACTCCTGCCATTCCTACTGCGCTGAGGCGTCCAAAAGTTACTTGGCCCCCTCTCAACGTAGTGCCCCCAGTTGGTTGATCACACTTACACCTAAAACCACATCAACATCACCAACCAGACGATCCAACACCAGGGCTCGTAGTCCAATAGGCACACCTTGCACCAGTACTTCTACTGTTGTCTCTCCCAAGCATTTCACCTTCCTGCCATCCACAGTCTTAATACTCCTGGTTCCGCTCCATGATCTAGCGACATTCTTCGTTACTAACGTTGTGGTGCAGCCTGAGTCAACAAGGGGCATGGCTCTCTTCCCATTGACTACTACCGGTAATTGAGGCAACGCTTCGTTGTGCGCCATTTCCACATAGAAGGGGGAACCACTGGCGCAATCGCTCCTCTTCACTCGTTTCCCTGGTCCCGTGCAGCAACGCAATAGCAGCTAATGTGCCCCACTCATCCACATCGGTAGCAGATGACCCCCGTTCTCGGCTCTTTGCAGTCCTTTAGCAAGTGAGGACCCTGGCACCGGAAGCACTTAATAGCAGGCTTCCCCTCCTGTCGCCTCACTGCCTGTCTCTCGTCATTCAAGTGGGGCCTCATGCACTTATTTCCACTTACAGCTGCAGCCACGATTGAGCCCTTGACATTCTTGACTAGGACTCTGGTGTGGACCAAGAGACCGTCCACTTCCATCATATTGATCTCAGTGATTCTCTGTATGTTCGCGGAGATTTCTTGTGGGAAGCCATTCACTAGGTATAGCTTTACCGTCATCTCCAGACTCCTCCCCACGTAAGCAGCCGATCCTACCAGTCTCCTGATCTTTGCAGCAAAGACGTCAACAGACTCGCCTGTCCACCTCAAACTTGCAAGCTAGCCGAGTGCTTCAAATGGACTCTCGGCGAAAGCCAATTTCAGTCTTTGCTCCACTGAGGCAAGGTCTCCCTTATCTTCATCGCGCATCTGCTGGTAAATAGTGAGGGCTTCCCCCTCTAAGTAGAACAGTAGTAGGGTGACTACGTCTTTGATTTTTTGCAATCTTGCCACCATCTTTAATTTTTCCAGCCATTTAATTAGGTCACCCTCCCCAGTGAAGCGTCTCAACATTTGAGTTGAGAGTCTCCAGTCAGCCATGTTAACCTGCTTGACTTGCCGAAATAGCTTCTAGGGTTATAATCAGGATTCGGTTCTGGGGGTTCGGGAAGGAGTGAGTCACTCTCTCGACAACAGCACGTTTCTGCCCTCTTCTTTTCCAATCGACCACACCTGATTCTTTTCAAGAGAAGATGTTCACGACTCTTTTCTCTCTGCTCCCCCAGGGAATTTCTTTTATATCCTCCTATCTAGAAAAAAAAAAAGAAAGAGACAGGAAAAAAATAATAGCTTCTCCCATCATGCTCTGCCTTCCCAAGATGCCCTTCGCGTATACAAATGCGCTGGCCATCCTTTCCTTCTTTCCCAAAGAGTGATGCAGATACGCTCGGTACGTTTCTTTTTTTTTTTTTTTTCTTCTTTTCTAACCATATACCCCACACACTCCTTGTTTTTTCAATTCGGTTTTTAATTCTTCCTCTGTTGCTAATGATACCTCATAGCTTCAAATTACTCCTTTTGAAGTGTTTAGTCTTTTATGAAAATTCTACAGTTTAAGTAGAGATTGGGCATCTTTAAAATTAGTTCCTCCAACTAGCAAATTTCCGTCTTATTTTTTAAATTGTTTTTGGCTTGCTTTTTGCTGATAATATCTTTTCTAATTGAAAAGGTGAGAACTCTCCAATCTTTTCTTTTCTATTAACTCAATAACTATGAATCTTGGGAAGTTTCCTTTGCATATAGATGGTATAGTTTTCCTAGTTTTGGATCTTTTTTCATCATCTGAGAAACTACTCTAATAACTCTGACCCCTCTAGATCAGTCATTAGAATAGTTTCTTTTAAGGGTTTTGAGGAGAAGTATTTGTTTTTTTCAGCCATGTATTTTGGGGTTTACTTTTTATCAACAACGCTCCCTACCAACATAGTAAGGTGGAAACCCATTCACGGGATTATGTGGAGGA
Organism: Euprymna scolopes; assembly: GCF_053919585.1. Taxonomy (NCBI): domain Eukaryota; kingdom Metazoa; phylum Mollusca; class Cephalopoda; order Sepiida; family Sepiolidae; genus Euprymna; species Euprymna scolopes. Next base: position 62,928,992 of record NC_136513.1, on the reverse strand, counting down.
TATACTCTTTTGGTACGGAGTTCTCAAGCACTTTCTATTTCATGTCCATTATATCATCAAAAATACAGTGTTGAGTTCTTGTCCTTCCAATTGATTGACTCTTGCCACCATCTTCCAGCTTTTACTTGGTTTGCCTCTCCAACCACCCATCTAGCCAAAGTAAGAGTCGAAGTGATGTGTTGCGGTGCCTAGACTTCTATGCGCCCAGATCTAGGTCAGGTTAATCACCAGGCTCACATCCTAAAGCATTACGGGTAGCAACCCATGGTTAATTGGTTGCCCTATTGAGGGATTTTTACCCTCTGCAGAGAGGTAGTCGGCTTATTCTGATGCTCTTACTGACAGGGCAAAAAAAAAAAAAGTTTTATACTTCAAGTTGTTTACATCTTCCTTTATTCATGGGTTATGATTTATTGATTTTATAGGATAAGGTGAAGATAAAGGTAAAGACTTGTAGTGGATTATGCTATTTTTATTCCTGGCTCTGCAAAACATGATTTAGCTCTGCAAGGGAAAGGGTTTATAATATTCTTGATTGGTGTGTTTTAAGTAGCTAGTAGGTAAGTGGAGGTGGAAAAAGAAAAAAGAGAGGCAGGGGGCTGTTGTTTTTGTTTTGGGCTTTGCAAAACATGATTTAGTTGAGCAAAGAGTTAAAAAAAAAATGTGTTGATGTAGGTGCATTTGAGTCAGGGAGCCATCTTCAGACAACCTGATCTGGTTGCACCTGTATGGACCTGATTTTCTCCCTACTATACTAAGAAAACATGCATGTGATGTAAAATGGAGGAGGGGGGGGGTTCACCTCAAATACACAACCGGAATGTTCAAATAAGATTATCGCTACAGTCCTCTGTCTCTTCTCTCTCGTTGCCTTCTCTCCTGGCTGATCGGGAATCATCTCCCAGCACCCAGAAATGAACATCGTTTTATAGGTTCCATCTTCACGCACACACGAGATTATGCAAGAACGGACGAAATAAAAATGCTGGCCGCCATGTTTGTTCTTCCTTTTCTTCGCCTGAACTCACTCGCTGAGCCCACACGGTAAGACTTCTCTTTCTTGCTTCTAACCACATACCTCCCTGATCTCAAGATCACATTTCATAGTCTCTCATCCACTGTGGCGGTCGCCTCTCTCTACTTGGCCTCTGAGGTGTCTCGTCCTCCTCCTGTGGCTGCACACTCCCCTCCACTGCTTCGCCCTCAACTGGTCTGACGTCGAGAATGTGCCTCGGGACTCCTCCCACCACAATGTTGTTACTAGTGTTCCTCCCAGTCACGCGACCTCTACTCCATTGTGTGGTGCAGCCCCGAGTTTAATTGTCCCTGTGGCCTCTACTTCTCGGCTTGCCGGCTCCACCCTGGGATGTCTCCAGGAATATGCAAACATTGACAGTTGCGGGACCGTCTCTGGTACTTGTCCCAGTTTAGGCAACATGTTATACCAGAAGACGGCTTGCTCAGGTGAGGTGCCTCCTCTTTCCGCAACTGCCTTTATGGTGCGGTGGTTTCTCTCTACGATCCCGTTGCCACTAGGTCTGTAGGCAGCTCTGAAAAATTGTTGGATCTTCCATTTCTTCAGTACTTCTGTCACTGCTACTGACTTGAACGCAGTCCCGTTGTCGGTTAACAACTCTTCCACGGGGCCTCGCTCCAAAAACACCTCATCAAGGATTGCCGCTATTTCATTGCCTGTTCCTCCACGTAGCTTCTTCCATAGGGCAAATCGCCCGGGCCCACAGTCAATCATGGTCAGGTAAAGTCCACCCCTGTAATGGGTGACATCGCATGCCAGTCTCTCCCAGGTCCCACTCACCTCCAATTGGCCAGCTTCATGCGTGCTTGGAGCAGGATCAATCGACTGACATCTGTTACATGTCCTGACCACTTGCCTCATCTGCTCCTTGGTGATCCTCGGGTCGACTTTTTTCACTAAGTACCAAGTCCTCTCTACCCCCATATGGTGCAAATTGCGCAGTTCTCGCACGCCAACATCATCTAGATCCGATGCAGCAACAACATATGTAGTCCCCATTTCAAAGCCAGATTGACTCCTTTTATTGTTGCGTCTAATTCCACCACATTGATGTGGCTGACGTCATTCTTTTTCCTCAACCAGGCTGCATCTTCTGCAACTACTCCTCCAATTTCCAAAACGACCCCTGTTGCAATGCTGCTCGCATCACACCACACGACTCCATCCAATGTTCGCGGTATGTTCCATCTTCCCCGGACTGGGTCTTGCCGTTCTGCTTCTTTCAGGAGCTCTTCCATCATGGCGACCGTTCTTTCTCCCACCTTATCATTCCAACCTCGTCCTTCGGCGTGTCTCTTTATGTAGCTGCATGCTGGTCTAAGCCAGCTAGCAATGGGGTAATGTCCGATCAACTTTCCGCATATGGAAAAAAGTTCACGTCTGTTGAGCTCCTGCTTCAGTTGTGGGATCTCGTTTCCCCTGCGAAACTCTAGGCTGCCTGATGCACCTCGTTTCAGTTTTAGACCCAAAGCAGCCCCTCCGTCTAATTTTTCCGGCTCTTTGGCGACCAACCCGAACCTCTTCAAATGAGCCACCACCTCCTTGGCAGTTACCACAGTTTCATTCACCAGAATGTCGTCTATGTATGAGCTCACTACCCCATCTCTCTTTCCCATTGTCTCCAGAATCTTCCTGAGGATAGTTGACATAATCTTGGGTGCCGAATTTAACCCGAACCCTACTCGTGTAAGGCAGTAGGTTTTGCCTTTGTACTTGACTAACTGATATTTCCAGAGCTTCTTGGCAACATGGAGTTGCAAATAGGCAGATTTTAGATCTACCAACGTAGATGTGCCATTCATCTGCCTCCATTCCCTAATGGTCTCACTGCACACATCTACGGTGTCACCTCCCGTATGGCACTTAACATGGCCGTTCAGCTCTTGGAAATCCAGGACCGGTCTTACTTTCCCTTTAGTTGTTTGCAGAATGGCCATCAACAGCAAAATGCCCGACTCCACATCATCCGTCCAAGACATCAGTATCCCCTCCTCAATCCATCGATCGACTTCCTGCTCAAACTCCTTTCTTGCCCCTCCTCTGAGCGAATTTGTGTAGCACACCACCCTGTTTGTCAGCGATGGCGCTTGATGTTTCCATGCCCACTCCACCGTCCACTGCTCTCCGTCGAATTCGGCTTGGAAGTCCTGATCTTTGATCGACAATTTTCTTTCCTCCCCGGCCTTGTTGATCCCTCTGGGGGCGTTCTCCGTCACCGCGCACTCAGCTAGTCCGAACCTCACATTGTCACATGTGATGGTAACACCTCCAAGGCGGCATATAACATCCATTCCAATGATGGCTTCGACGCCAGGCACCAGGCGATCAGTGACAATTGCATAGACCCTCATCCGACGTTCAGCAATATCAATAGTGACGGTCTTCCTCCCTCGACACTTCACTCGCGACCCATCGAATGCCACTACTTCACCCTTCCCTTTCCATCTTCCGACCAGGGTAGTGTGCACCATGGTAGTGGTGCAGCCAGTGTCAATCAGGGCCATAACTTCCCATCCTTCCACCGCAATCTTCTGTTTGGGCATCTGCTGCGGGTGCGCCTCTATTCTCGAATCGGGGCGGCCGCTGGCGCGTTGGCCTCCCCTCGCCAGTTTCCCGAACTTGTGCATTTTACCGCTAAATGGCCTCTTCAATTGCATTTGTAACACACTGTCCATTGTAAGAACTTCCTGCAGTATCTTCTCATGTGTGGTCCCCCGCATTCGAAGCATGCGATCCCCAGGTTTGGCAGATTCCTGCCCACATCCTGCTGTACCGTTGCTGTCGTTCCTCCAGGCTCCGTGGGCTGGGTGCTCACCAAGATTTTTGCAGTTCTAAGCAGCTCACTCACATCCAGCATCTCCACTCCCGGTACCTGCTGCAACCTTTTCGATATTTCTTCCGGGAACCTGGTAACAAAAGTCATCTTGACTACGTGATTCGTGGCATGTCCCCTAATGCCCGACAACTCAACCAATCTCCTTATCTCATTCGCATAGACATCCACAGATTCACCAGTCCACCTCTTCTCTTTCAACTTATTAAAGGCCTCGAAAGGCCCCTCTGCGAAAGCTTCGATCAGTCGACCCTTGATGGCGTCTGCGTCACCCTGTTCCCGCTCGCTGAGCTCCAAATAGAGGGCCAGTGCGTCCCCTTCCAGAAACAGTGGTATTACTGCGGCCACATCATCCAGCTTCTGAATCCTTGCTACAAGGTCCACTTTTTTAAGCCACGCCACCACATCACCGTCGGCATTAAAAGGCTTAATCATGTTGCTTAAGCCTGCGTTGGCCATTGCCAAAATAGCTTGATGTAAAATGGGGGAGGGGGGGGGTCACCTCAAATACACAACCGGAATGTTCAAGTAAGATTATCGCTACAGTCCTCTGTCTCTTCTCTCTCGTTGCCTTCTCTCCTGGCTGATCGGGAATCATCTCCCAGCACCCAGAAATGAACATCGTTTTATAGGTTCCATCTTCACGCACACACGAGATTATGCGAGAACGGACAAAATAAAAATGCTGGCCGCCATGTTTGTTCTTCCTTTTCTTCGCCTGAACTCACTCGCTGAGCCCCCACGGTAAGACTTCTCTTTCTTGCTTCTTACCACAGTTGATTTGGCCCTAGTTCTCTTCAAACTCTACAACAAATGCCTTAATGAATCTTACTTCCCTGATGGCTGGAAAATTGTCTCTGTGGTACCAATATTCAAGAATTCTGGTGAAAGAACTGACCCACTCAATTATAGCTTTATTTTCTTTTTCTTTCTTTGCTAAAATGCTAGTCCACCATCTTGTAACCACTAAACTTCTTTCTGACCAACAGTATGAATTTAGGAAAGCCTGTTCTACTGTAGATATTCCAATGATCATCTCTGAACACGTATACCATGCACTGGAAAAGGTAGGGGAAGTTTGATGTATCCAAAATTTGACAAGTGCTGGCATGAAGGCCTTTGCATGAGAATTAAATAATATGCTTAATTAAATTATTACTAGATGAATGATTAATATAATAAAATCCTTCTGAGACAAAAAAAAAAATCCAGGTTGTCTTTGATGTTGTACATCGAAACAACATGCAATTTGGGTGTACCTAGTGGTTGATTCTTGAACTTTTATTGTTCCTGATATTCATAAACGACTTCCCTGATGAAATTGTGTTTGAGATAGATATATTAGCTGATGACACCATAACGTGTGGAAAAAAATAAATATGCACATATCTGAAACCTAAGGAAATGACCTCCAGTCTGTAGCAGCATGGGGATGCCAATGGATGTTAAAATTTAATGCTACTAAGACAAAACTCTTTTCCTTTAACAATTACAAAGAACCTTTCCAACTATGGATAAAAAAACAGTAGATGAGAGTTCATCATTCAAACTCTTCAGTCTAACATTCATCGCCAACATGACAAATGCATAGAATATATTGTCAAGGATACCAGAGAGACTTCTACTCTAATAATTTCTTTTCTTAAACTGCTAGCCCCTAGAATTCCTTCATCGTACCCTGGTTCCAACTGTATTAACATGCAGAAATTTAAGTGCAATGTGAACTGCTGCTCAACTCCCTACTCAGAGTATAATTGTAGGCATGATCCCTAATTTACAGTAGCTCTTTAGATTTCAGTGGCAGTTTGCCTTGTGGGGGAGGGTAAATATGATTAAAGATAAAAATACTATCCTAAAATAGAATGTCTTTAGCAATGTTATTTGTAAACATTCATATGATCAAACACTGAAACACCAGTTGACAGTGAACAAACTCTTGTACTCATTATTGAAATAACAATTCTTCACTCGACAAACTTGGTGTAAAATGTAAAACAAATAATAATGTCCTCATGATCTTTATTATTTACAGTGAAATAGTTTTGACAATTTATTATAACCATGGCTTAGTATGAAAAATAAAATAACAGTAAAAATTGCACGTTATAGCAATGTAGAAAATATAAATCAATCAGGAATAGGTAATATAAATCAATCAGAAATGGAAGATAGCTCCAAATTTTATGATTAATAAAATTATAGTAAATAATGTTTTCTTTTGCTTTTGCTTATGCAGTATTGCAACTTACCCTTATTAGTAACTGTTATGCATTTAAAAAATATGGGTAAAAAGCTGTAAAAAGAGTTTATAAAATTTTGATGAAAAACTGTAAATACTTACCCTACCAATCATTGCTGATTTGGCACCAAGTCGTTGGGCCATAATGCACTGGTTGGCTCCTTTGCCTCCAAAACTTTTCTTAAATTTCTGACCATGGATGGTTTCCCCCGGCTGTGGGAAATCCGTGCAGTAGCTATAATTATGAACAACATACAATTACTCATGAGTCATCTGCCAATGCTTTACCATTTCTATTCTTATTAATTTAATTTCTATTTTATTATCAAGTTATAAAGTAAAATGGTGCAGTTCCTTTTTACAAATGTCAAGTGTGATACAGACCCCACAACAATATTTTACTCCCTTTGATCAAAATGAAATGTATTAATCCAAGTAATTTATAATTTTAAAATATATATGGGAGTTTATCTCCAAAATTATAAAAGTTTGTGAACAAATACATAGACAGGACAAACAAATAGACAAAGACTACAACTATTATTTAAACTAAGAGATGTTTATTATTCTATAAAAATAAATAACATCAATAATAAGCAAAATGTTATACGAAAAGTGAGCAATATTTATCACATTTTCTGCTTATTCATTTATATTATTTTGTATATCATGAATTATTCAATTTTTAATGTTTTATCAAGATCAAACTTTAAAAAAGCAAAAACAAAAAAAATCAAACAAGCTTCATTTTGCTCCTATTCATTTCTAAACAATTGAAATAAAAATCATTAAATGGTCAAGAATTCAAGGTTCAATGTTTTAAATTTTTGTCAGAGATGGATAGGAATGTAGGGAGAGAAAAGAGAGGGAGAGAAAGAGATGGGAATAGAGAAATAGTTGAGGAGGTAGGGAGAATGATAGGATGGAAGAGAAATAGATCAGGAGAGAGAGATAGGGAAGGAGGGTGAACGATAGGAAGAGAAGAAGCAAGATAGACTGCTATATATGGCGGAAGAGAGATAAGCAGAGAGGGAAGATGGAGGTGGAGAAGAAGAGAGAAATACATAAATAACTGATAAAAAAAAATGAGAAAAACATTTGGGTTAAAATCTCTGAAGACAATTTCACCTAAAAAAAGAAAAATATATATCTTTTCTATATTTAGAAAAATTATTTTAGATTGTAAGTAAAATAAATTAATTTTGAGTTAAATGTTGAGTTCTTAATTTTTTAATCTCTAAGATGGTCATACTTTGCAGTTGTCATTTTTAACGATTATTGCTTTGTAGACAATGTGTGACAAAGAGAATTTTGTTTCAGCAAGCAAAGTTAGTTGACTAGTTTGTTTCAGCAAGCAAAGTTAGTTGACTAGTGGCTGTTATTGAGATTGGTTAGCAGAACTAATGCAAAGGAGAAAGAAAAAGAAAACAGGGATAAGTCAAACAGAAGAATAAGGAAAAAGAAAGGAAATTTCCCATCTGTTGAAAATGAAGCCCAGGAATAAATATTACCCGTCACAGATTTGGCTGTTAAACATTTTCCTCTCATGACTAAAGTACCCGAAGAATGTACTGCATCGACTCATCGACGAAGACTTATATACTATTTTTTTCATCAAACTTTTATCTGGATTACCCCCACCATGTCACGCATCGATCGTGTAAGTTATACTTTCTTTTGCACACTGTTTTCCAAGGTTAAATGAAACTATTTTTCTTTCTCTGTTCATTTTGATATAAGCTAGATCCCGCTACCCTCATTTGTCTCTCGCTCTATTCTTTTTTTTTGTTTTGTTATTTTTTTGCATAATATTCGCCATATCATTTGCTGTTAAATAAATATTTTTATATTTACACTTTGCTCATTTTGCATTGTCTCTTGCATGCTTGTTCTGTTTATCTTTCTTTACACAGGCCCTAAACTGGAGAAAACCCTTTCCCCCATGTTCTGCTGTTAATTTGGAACCCAGGGGCCTTACGAGCCATATCCCAGATTTATGTATATGCTATCATGGTCCCCAATGAAAGCAGAGTATGACACCATTCATTGTAAATTTTAACAAGTATTTTAGGTTGAAAATGTACAATTCCAGTCTAAGAGATTGAGGTAAAATCAAAGATATAGAAAAATGAAAATAAAATAAATTTCAAATTCCAAAATGTAGATTTTGGTAGCAAAATTAAATTAAATCCAACCGTCATGTGTCCGACATATGTCAAAAGGTAAAAGATTGTTAAATAATTTCATTAAGAGATTGTTATAGACAAACAATAAAGAAGACATGTTAGACAGCAGATTAAATATTGCTGCTATGTAACAGAAAAATGCACAAACTATTCCTTTATAAAAGATTTTTAAAAGGAGGGGGGGCATAAAACACAAACTAAAGACTTACACTTTTTCCTGTGGCCAATGTGTTTACTAGGATTCCCAAATGGCTAACAAGGACAAAATCCAGTTTTACTTCTCAACCATGTGGTGGTTATGAGAATTAACACCAGAATCTTGTGTTCACAACAATATTTAATAGTCAAACAGTTTTTAACTAAGCATAACTCTGGCTTAAAAAACAGTTTCTCTCCAAAACAGATTAGTCAGGATATACCAATATAAATTGTATATACTTCCCCAAGACTTCAAAAGATGCCTCCATGAAACATCTATACAAGCGCAAAGGAAACCACTAGGCCTACAATAACAATCAGAGAATATTTCTGCTATCCATTGTAGGCAGAGTATTGCTGAACAGAGTCCTAGTTCATTTCGAAAAAGACCTCTTATCATAGAACCAATGTGGATTCTGCAAAGATTGCAGTACTACTGATATGATGTTTGCTGCCAAGCAGTTCCAAGAAAAGTGCCAAGAACAAAATGTGCATCTTTACTCCACCTATGTTGATCTGACCAAAGCCTTTGACAATGTAAGCAAATGCCTCTGGAAAATCATGACAAAGTATGAGTGTCCTATAAAATTCATCACTATTATACATCAGTTTCAGGATGGTATGCTGGGGAAACCACTGACGCTTTGAAATCACAAATGGAATAAAACAGGAGTGCTTTTGGCTCCCAATCTGTTCAGCCTCATGTTCTCTGCAATGCATCAGCATCATGATAAGCACTTACAAAGATGCTGCTGTGAGCATTAGAATCAGGTATAAATTTGATAGATCAGTTTTAACTTCAGAAGGCTACAAGCAAAATTCAGGGCTGCAACAAACACTATCAATGACTTTCTATTTGCTGATAACTGTGCCCTTTACCTCTGAGGCAGACATGCAGCGCAACACAAAAATATTCTCAGAGGCATGTGACAACTTTGGTCTAGCAGTGTTGCCAATTGAGAGCTTCAAAACTCGCTGGATCAGGGAAAATAAATCTCCAGAAAATTGCTGGATTTATAACTTTTTGCCAGTGATGCCATCTGAAATTTTCAAAAACCGCTAATCCGAAACAAAAGATCTCCAAAAAAGAAAAACACTATTTTAACTTCCTACCCAATATAAAAATATTATGAATACACAAAATATTTCGTGTTTTTTTCACTATATATTTTTGGAATTATATTGAATGGTGCCACATTTTATCAGCTAGTTTTTTGGAGAGGGTATATTTTGTTTGCAAGAAACAAATCATAAAAAAATCAGTGTTATATAATATCACAATAATAATGTATTTAAATATTAAATATTGACGAATAAATTCTCCGCAAATATCAGAAAAATTAATGTTTGCAAAATAAAATTTTTTTTTTTAAATCCACAAAACGCAGGCACCAAATACATGAATTGATAGATTTTAGAACCATTCTAAAGGAGAGTGGAGAGGGTAGGTAAAAATGGCACAAGTGTATAAATTGGAAAAATAGCACAAGATGGAAATTTTGCAAGTTTATAAATGTCTTGGAGAATATATAGGGAAACATTAAGTTAATCAAATTAAAAAAATTTTTTTTATCTATATTTAAAAATAGATTAAGACCCTTAGCTATACCCCTCCAAAAAATGAGATTCTGCTTTTTTAGGCAATTATGTGTGAATACAAAAAAAATATTTTAGAATCTAAAGTAGGAGATTCTTTTTCATATAAATTTTTATTAAAATGATCCCTAATTTCTTTGTCATACTAACTTTTGAGATAGGTAACTAATTGTAGAGAAAAAGGTAACGACCGATGTTTGAGTTCATGACAGTGATGGGGGCATAGGTCAAAACTCTTCTTCCTAACAAGAAAAATAAAAAGAAATATCAGTAAATAGTAAGAACTCGGGAACAAATTCTAAAAATCTAAATAAATTTTATTTAACCAGACATCATTTTTATAAATGGGAGATGTGTGATTTGGATTCAATCCTGTATGTTTGTGATCTCCCCAGAACATGAATAAAGCTGGGAAATATGCATTTTTTATAAGACGAAAGTTCAGAATTATATTCCAAGTGCAAAAATAATATTTGTGTAATTGTAAAGATATTAGCTGGAAATCTTTCATGACTGAGGAAATTGTTATTATCAACGTATTTTATGAAGAAATGCCACAAATAAAAGTATACAAGGAAGGTAAGAGTTTTGCAAGAAAAAATATTTTTCTTTGTTATTTGAATGAGTTTCATTGGCAAACGATTGAGTAATTTATTCATTGCAGGCTTTTGGACAGAGTCCAACAGGTGTGATAATCATGGGCAGCGGTGATGGTGACTTGTTGAAACATTGTCTGGACTGATTTGTTTTTGGCACATCAGAATTTTCTAGAATATTCTGGCTTGTTTACTGTCTACATGCATGAATAGACAAAAAATATAGTCCCATGGATTTATGTATAAAATGGATGTGTCCACAACCATGATTTTACGCACTGATAGAATTGCATGGGTGAACGGTGACAAAACCAAATTGTTCCTGAAATGAATAAATTCCAGCCGAATACATTCCTCTGATTATATGACGAGTGATTTGATTTAGTTGGTCACTACATAATCTTTTATATCTGTCTAACTCCAAGTCTAACTTGCAATGTTGTAACACAACACATAATCATCTTAAAAAGTAAAACATACAGAATTTATCTTCCATAGCAAAAAAAAAAAGAAATGCTTAACAGTCTTGAGTCCTAAACTGTTACAAAGAGCTGGGAATAAGGGTGTTATTTAGATTAAATTGGGCAGAACTTTTTATGCGCATCACCATTCACAATTTTTGTCTCCTCTGAATATTTTAAAAATGAAAAAAGAATTTATGATTTAAATATTTGCCAATTTTACAATATCTTTATTTTTCGTTTATTTGTATTATTTTTTATTTTTCCAAACAAAATTCTTTTGTGATACTTTATCTTTTTTTTCTTTGGTTGATGAAGGCAAAATCCTTTAAGATAGGGTTCAAAATAAACTTCGTGGCCTGGTGGGAGATGTCCTTTTCTCTTCGCTGCAACCTCTATCTCACAGAAGAGATGTTGTGAGTTTGTCTCTGCTTTATCGTTATTTTCATGGAAAGTGTTCGACTGAGCTTCAATCTATGGTCCCCCCTCGCCAAACTTTCACAAGAAACACTAGACTAGCTGAAAACATTATCAATAATTTTCCCCACTCTTTATCTGTGCCTAAACCTAAACATAGATTCCATGATCAAAGCTTCTTTCTTAGAACTGCAAGCCTGTGGAATTGTCTTCCGTTTTCCTGCTTTCCAGCTGTCTATAATATGGTTGTCTTCAAGTCCAACGTGAACAAGTTTCTGATGAGCCGTTTCACTTAAGTTAACAAATTTACCGAACTTCCATTGCTATCGATTACTATATTGTCCTTTTGACTACTCTACACTCTTTAACCCTTATCCTTGAGTGGCCTATCGGCCTTGATAAGTGGTGACGCCTATGTAAAAAAAAAAAAAAAAAAAAAATTAAAAAAAAATGTTACTACCAAGTGACTCTTTTTGGGGTAGCAGAGTTTTCATTACATTAAAGACCGACCTTGTGTTTAACGTCAGATGGTTACCGTGACGGGATAGGAACTCCAACTCTCTGACTGCATCCTCAGCAATTACTGCCTTCCATAGTTGTTGTCGTCTCACCACGTTTTTGGCCAACTAAGCCTCTGGCCGGCTTTGAGTAGGATTGAAACCGCTATCTTCAGACAATGCTCACCTGGAACCGTAGAGATATGTGGTGAGTCGACAACAACTATGTCAACAAGAACATTTCAAATTCCCAGAGCGAATTTTAACTTTCAAATCTTTACTTCAATTAAAATCTGATTTTTTAAAATTAATTTCATTTTTACAAAAAAATAACGGTAAATATAGGGTTACGTAACAACAAAACACCGACCGCTCTAACAACGAATCTGATACTCAAACCGGGGGCAAATTTATCGTTTGCATTGTATTAACTCCTGAACCAACGAACTATTTTCAGCCATTTTACACCTTCTGTTTACGCTACACACGTGCGTGGCAGCATAAATGACAGCTTGCTTCACCTAGCAAACTGCCTGCTATGACGTCCCAATCTTCCACGGAAAATTTAAAATTAGCTGAAAAAGAAATAAAACAAGAAAAGGAAAGCACAAGTTGGGGAGGAGGGAGGTAATTTAATTGTTTTTTTTTTCCTGGAACATAGAATTTTCAAAAAGTAAATTATAGTACTTTTTGGGTGGAAAAAATTATGGACTGACATTTTTTAATGACTTACAATTAAAGAAAAGTACAACAAATTGGGAGGCCATTTTTTTTTTGTCTCACATAGTTTTTAATGGGGTTTACAAAAACATAAGCACCAAACATTTTTATGTTTTTCGTTCTTTTTTTTTTGTGGAAGGGAGATTTACAGAATTTATGTGGCTTAATAGGTGCTTAAAATTTGAAAATTTGGTGCAAGTCTATCATTTATAGACCACAAGTAATCTTTTTTACTATAAAAATCTGAAAAAAATCTTTATAATGTACGTACTTGTCACTGCATGAAAATGTCGTATTCCAAAAATCACGTAAATCGATCAAGTAGTTTTCTTTTATTTAAGAAAATCAAATATTATCAGACATTTTATCGAAGAAAAACTTCACGCCATCTTGTTTTTGAATGATACACTGCTAGCGACACCTATTGGGAATGTTTGGAATATTATATCAGCAAGGGGCAGACAATCGACTTTCCACGCTATAGAAAAAAAACTTGGTTCGGGGAAAACCAGCTCCCTGTTTATTAGAGGGAGTGTCTCGTCTCGAAATGAAAGCTACTGTCTGATATGACGAAGTCGACATTGAACAAGCGTCTAGAGACCACTGGCTCTGGGCCGGTGGTATTTATTTGCTTCCCCACTGAGCAAATTAGGCACAAGGCCGTTTTTTAATGTGGAGAGAGAGGGGGGGAGGGGGGACCAGCTCCCGAGAGGTAGGAAATGGGAGCTGGATAGTAACTGTGGTCTGTAGGGTGATCCCTACATTGACCAAGGTCAGATATGTGGGGTCACCCCCACATATGGTCTGCTAGTCATAGCTTGCAGCATCTGTCGGAACAGATAATACACTTTGATCTTGTCCCCCGTGCCACAGAGGGCCGGGGGCCGGTGGTATTTATTTGCTTCCCCACTGAGCAAATTAGGCACAAGGCCGTTTTTTAATGTGGAGATGGAGGGAGGGGGGGCGGAAAGGGGGGACCAGCTCCCGAGAGGTGGGAAATGGGAGCTGGATTAGTAACTGCTGGTATGAAGGGTTGCCCCTCCAGTGACCAAGGTCAGATATGTGGGGTTACCCCCACATATGGTCTTTGCTAGTCATAGCTTGCAGCATCTGTTGGAACAGATACTACACTTTGAGATATTAAATCCTTTATTCATGTTAAAAATACATTGAAAATGAATAAAAAAAAACTTAGGCACATGGCCAAGTCAAAAGGGGGGATTGTGGGTGTCGTTGGTCATCCTTGTCACTCCAGAACTAAACAAAATCAAAAGTTTCTCCCAGCTAGTATCTTTCACCATAATACCACATCGCGCACGCGCGTAGCGTAAACGGAAGGTGTAAAATGGCTGAAAGTAGTTCGTTGGTTCAGGGGTTAATACTATGCAAACGGTAAATTTGCCCCCGGTTTGGGTCTCAGATTCGTTGTCAGCGACCTCGATTACCTCTAAAAAAGCATATTAGAGCAGTCGGTGTTCTGTTGTTACGTAACCCTATATTTACCCAAATAACAAATAAGATAAAAGAAATCCATAAATTCACAAAGGGACAAGAGCATCGCGCTACCCCCGTGAGGTAAAGGGTTCCGCTCGAAATTCCGTCCAAATTCCCGAGTTCGACAGAAACATTCCAGAGTTCGACAAGATACACCTGAAGAAGGTCGGAGGTTATATCGATCGAAACGTTGTGAAAATCACACTCAAGATGAGAACTATAATAATAAATAATATAAATAAGCAATCCTAATCCTCATCCTAAAAATTCACAAACGTCATATAAAAAACCGCTAAATTGGCAACACTAACTGTTAGGCAGACATAAATGTTTGAAGCCAAATTTTTTAAGAAAAAGGCCAGATTAAAAACTGAAGCCCCACTTTTAGAAACAAAAAGGCTTTTGATTTGTTATATATTTTTTCGACCACGTTTTCGTTTCGTTGTCTATACTGCAAAATGCCCCCTTTGAGTATGTGCTTTTATGGGTTTTTTTTTTTGGGGGGGGGTCTACATTTTCAACTATAAGAAAAATGAAAAATATTAAAGGAAAACATTAATTTAGAAGGGACCTTATTTTGGTTGTCACCGGCGATCCGTCTGCTACACAGTGGGAGCAAACAATTTTGTCTTTACCCTTACAAAAAAAAAAAAAAAAAAAAAAAAATACCATACTAATAATTAAAAACTTCATACCTCATTAAGTCTGTCATAAAACTGCCAACGACAACAACATCCATGTCTGGTTTTTTAAATTAATTTGTGAGGAATAAAAGAAAAGAAAAGATTTTCGTTTTTATCAGCAGGAACAAAAACTTGGCCGCTTACGTATGCAAGCAAAAGTTCACAAAATTATTATCATTTAAACTACTGAAATAAAAGCTTTCAGTGTGAGTTATATAATTCTTTTCTTTTTATGTATTAGGTTTATTTGTTTATTTGAATTTAATTTAATTTAATACATGCTATGTTAATGATTTTATTTGCAAAATTCTACGCGGCTTCATATGTCTTTCACAAACAATAGTTTCTTGTAAAGAAATCGAAAATTTTCATCCCAAAATGCCGAAAAAGAAAAAGAAAAATTCTTTGGTTGATAACGATTCTTCTCTGCGATTATTCACTCCAGTCGTTAGTGAGTTTCTTTTTATTTATTTTACTTTTATTGGCAAATCATCGAAAAAAGCAAACGTGATATTAATGTTTTGAAATGACAAATGTAAAAAAAAAAAAAAAATAATAATAATAATCTGCAGAAAATAAATATTTAAGAAATGTCGGGTTTGTATTACTGTACACATAGATTCGAAAAAGTTGTCAAAAAACAAATATAGAACAAATAAATGTTATCGAAGGCAAGATAAGTTACTTTTCTACCTAACTGGATATATTTTTTGTGTTTTTATTCAGTGTAACATGTTTATTCAGCTCGAAAAACATGCAGTGTTTACCGATGTATTGAAAGGGTTTGTATTACTGTACACATAGATTCGAAAAAGTTGTCAAAAAACAAATATATAACAAATAAATATTATCAAAGGCAAGATAAATTACTTTTCTACCAAACTGGATATAATTTTCGTGTTTTTATTCAATGTAACATGTTTATTCAGCTCAAAAAGCATACAGTCTTTACCGATGTATTGGAAAATTCAAAATGGCGGCCGACTCTCTCTTTAACACGGTAAGTTCGGAAAAAGGTGTAATAAATAATAAACTAGACAAAATACTGTTAGAAATTCGCTCAATATATGTTACCGTGCCATAACTTGACATATATTCGGTGTTTTTTTCATAGTATTTTGTCTAGTTTATTATTTATAACACCTTTTCCCGAACTTACCGTGTTAAAGAGAGAGTCGGCCGCCATTTTGAATTTTCCACGGTAAACAATGTATGTTTTTCGAGCTGAATAAACATGTTACATTGAATAAAAACACGAAAAATATATCCAGTTCGGTAGAAAAGTAACTTATCTTGCCTTTGATAACATTTATTTGTTATATATTTGTTTTTTGACAACTTTTTCGAATCTATGTGTACAGTAATACAAACCCCCAGAGGGGTGACCATTTGTATGAGTTTGGTTTTTAATGTGTATGTGTGGGGGGGCCAGGCTCCCCAAAATGGGGGGGGGGCAAGTTAAAGCAGAATAAAAAAAAATTATTTCAGCGCGTTTGGTCCACCGTAGTCGAAAGGCGGCAAACGTTTTCAAACGGGATCTAAAAAATGATGCTATTTTTAACACAAAGGGCACAATATTTATCGATTTTTTTTTTTTTTTTTTTTTTGTATCGATTCAAAGCATGCCCTGTTTAATAATGGTCATGCATTATTCGGCTCGCTAAAAATAAATTGTTAATTTATTTATCAAAAATTTTAAAATGGCTTTTTTCGTATAAATATTAAAAAAGTTTTTTTTTGTTTTGCTTAACTTAAATTAATTATTTTACTTAACATATTCACCGAATTTCACACTTCAAAACTCAAAAGCGGATAATTAAACAAAGTTCTGATATTCAGACGTCAAAATAAGGTATGCAAACAATTTTTTTTTTTTTAATCTATAATTCTGTCCCTTACAACAACACAATATGTTGTGTTCAGTTTCCGATGATTATTTTAAGCATATTTGTACCCCCTCAAAACAAGGGGGGGTTGTAAGCAAAAAAAAAATATATATATATATATAAATATCGTTTATGAAAAATAAGTACACAGTTATAAAGTTCATTCTTCTCTTAATAATCGCTGAAAATTTCGTATTGATCGGATAATTACCTGATTTTTGGTAGATTTTTAAAAAGACGGTCCGTCAAAAAGTACTTACTTGTCCTTTCCCCCCCCCCCCAGTTTTGGCGGTGCCTAGTTTAAATTGAATTTCTTATATCAGTGTTTTATCTCGAATATTTAGCTTTTTCATCTGGTTAGGATTGTCCCATAAATATTAATATTGATTCAAGTTTACAGAATTATTCAATTTATAAACTTGAAAATTATTTGAATTCATATATATATTAAAAAATTAAAAAAATAAATATCATATATATATATATATATGATATTTTAGTTATGGTAGTCCATCCATGTGGATGACCACGTCTTCTCCATTTATTTTTTTAATTTTTTATTCATTTTTTTTATTGACTCTATTATTGATGACAGTGAAGCCCGATGCGTGATCTACACTGCTTTGTACAGATAAAGCACAGGAAAACAGAATTTGGGTTTTGATGGTGAGTGGCTGCCGCTCATCTGTGTCTCAGTGTGTGATGCTCCATAGCTGCTCGCTCATGCTCGTTGTTGAAGAAGGCCATCTCACAGTCGCATATGGAGCACCAAGTGTCTCTGTCCACTGCCAAATTCTCCAGAAGATTGAAGAGGATATTGCAACACTTGAGTGTGAGCTTGATGCAATCTATGTAGCGTTTCTTGGGGCAGTCGATGTTTCGTTGGCCATGAGTGAGTTGACTGAAGAGAATTCCTCGAGGTAGTCTGTTTGAGGGCATCCTGATGACATGGCCTAATCATCAAAACTGACGACAGATAAGGAGTGACTCTAGAGAGGTAACTCCAGCTCTTATGCGAATCTCTGAATGGGACACCTTGTGCCACCAATGGAGGCTGAGGATAGTCGTCTGATGTGAAATGATTCTAACAGCGTGATGTGATCGCGTTACGGAACCTATGCCTCGGAACCGTATGGATGACTGCGTTGTACACTGCAACTGTTATATGGGTGCTGAGATTGTGGTTGGCGAACACTCGGTTGTTCAGGCGGCCAAAAGCTAAGGTCACAGGAGAATGAGAGATTAGAGCCATACTGTAAGTCGAAGATGAACTCTTCCGAAGACGTTTCAGGTTGAAAAGGCTGCCATCAAGACGGTACTGGACAGCAAGGGCATCAGAAGATTGAAGGTCACGATGTGAAATCAAAGTGATGGCAACCAGGAACAGATTGAAAATGACTGGAGCCAAAATGCATTCCTGCTTCACACCGACATTCACGGCAAAAGTGTCCAATTCTGAATGTGACATGGCAACACAAGCACGCATGCTAGTGTGAAACTGCTCGAGGACTGACAAGAAAGTAGGAGGGCAACCAAACTTCTGGAGAATGTTCCATAACAGTTCATGGTTCACGGTGTCAAAGGCTTTGGTTAGATCTATGAAGGCCAAATAGAGCTCATGATGCTGTTCACAACACTTTTCCTGAAGGAAAGGAGCAACGGAATTCATATTAGTGGTACTATGCTCTCGGCGGAAGTCACATTAGGATTCTGGGACAACCAAGATCGCCAACAGTCTCCAGAAGTTGGTGAGCATGATCTTAGCCAATACTTTGCCAGCCGCAGAGACGAGAGAGATGCTTCGGATGTTGCCACAAGTCAGCGCAGTCACCCTTACATTTCTAGATGAGGATGATGTTAACATACTTCCACTGCTGTGGGAGACACTTTCCTTACCAACAATCCAGAATGAACTGGTGGAGATGCAGGAAGAGGTCAGTTCTGCCACACTTGAGGATCTCAGCAGGTATGCTGTTTAGACCAGCTGCCTTGTTATTTTTTAGGCTATGAATAACCGCCTTCACTTTGTTGATGGTTAATGGTTTGTTCAGCACGGGAATGAATGGCACAGTGGGGAGATCATCGATAATGGAGGCATCGGTGGCATTGATCTTATTAAGCAGCTCCCACAGGTGTTCAGCCCATCTTTCCAGGATACCGCTCTTCTCTTTGATGAGAGAACCATCCTTACTATGCACATGGTGTGTTGCCTTGGGCGATGGAACATTTTTACTGCCTTGTTGAAACCGTGGGTGTCATCAATGTCCAAATGGCTTTGGATCTCCATAGCCTGCTTCAGCCACCATTCATTCTCCACCTGACGCAATTCTTGCTGCACTATAGCATGGAGAGAGGAGAAATGCTCATGAAGTGTGGAAGATGCTGGATTTCTAAGAAAGGCATCATGAGTTACATTTTTCTCATGTATGAGAGATCATATATCCCCTCCACAATCGTTGAACCAGTCCTTGTGTCACCTCTCAGAGTAGCCAAGGAGGAATTCCATTCTCTGTAAAATATGGTTCTTCACTCCATTCTCCCAAACAAACTTTTCTGTACTGTGCCTCAATTACAGGGTTATTCTACATGAAATGTGAAAGTGGAAAATCTTTAAATTTTGCTCGTAATGTTTGACTAAGGACTTTATAAGGGTTTAAAAATGAGAACAAGCAGCTTGATGTAAGATTTCTTGCCAAATAGTTTGATACCTTAATTTCATCTCTTTTATCTTGTAGTGTCTTCTGTTTGTGCACCAGCAGTTAATGCAAATAGATAGATTATTTTCATCGAAATTAGCACCAAAGTCAACATTTTCCAAACTTTCATATGTTCAATCTTTGTTATAATTCCTTTCATACAAACTCTGATTATGATGTATTGTTTTGATAGTTTGGATCACTTCTTGTTGAAATGATGCATTTTCTATTTCAGATTCCTTAATAATTTTATCCCACAGCATTTATTTTAGCAGATGACATATTTTGCTAATACTTAATTTTGCTTTCCAAGTGCTAAAATGCCCTAACATTTCCTCCCAGTTCATCAAAATATTATATAATAGACAAATTTTGAAATGGATGGGGGAACATTTCTCTCTTGGTTGTTTTCCCCATTTACAGGGTTTGAAATAAATATTTTTGAATTCTTCTCTTCTAAGAGCACTATTACTGAACCATAATGGCACTTCAGTTAAAAGAAAACCAATATTAGACGATAACTTTGAGAATGCATGTTCAATATAAAGACATAAAGATTGATAGATGCATTTCATCTAAATACAACATCATGATTTACAATAAAAGACATGTTTATAGGTGATAAAAATGTTGTTTTTTGTTGAGATTATGGCATGGTGAACCCTTTGGAGTTAACATCTATTTAGGATTATGCATGAAATTTGGAGAAAGACATTTTTCAAATGATTAAATATACTAATATAATTGACAGATTTTCAAGATGGCAGCATATTTGAATAGAAATAGATTATTAGCTGAGTGTCCTCATCTACTGTTAAATTGCCAAAGTTCTTAATATTTTCTCTTTATGTATTGTAGCCAAGATTTTCATAAACATCTTTCACTTGTGCTTTTTCTTTCATATTTTGCTATTTTTATCATGCCATTTTTTGCCAGTACAATTTTTACCTGAAGTATTTTATACATGTCTTTATATACCAAGATGCTGTTACAGGAAACTCTGGAGAATAGGAAGTTACTGATCACGTCCACAGTAAATGTCTTTTCTATATATATATATATATATATATATATATATAACATCCCACCCTCCAAGTCTTTTGATATTGAAGATGCAACTTTTCTTTAGTGTGTCTAATCTTGCATCCTTCTTGATTGATGTGTTAGTCGTCCTGATCATGATCTGACTCCCAGTTCTGGAGTTATTGGATTTGATGGTCATGGATTTGGTTGATGAACCTGCTTTGGTAAACTGAATATTGTGTCAGGGTAAGGTTATGATTTTGGTAACTTTCAAGAGAGTACTGGCAGTAAGTATCGGCAGTTTCAACGTATTCTGTTGTCATCATCCAAGCACCAAGTATGACCTCACTTGGAGCAATGCTCTATCACTCTGCCTATCCTGAACTAAGTTTTTCCATTATGTACTTAGACATGATCCTCGATCCTGAGACTGAAGTTCTGTTTAATTTGTTGGATCTGGCATGTTCATGAAAGGTTTGCATTTTTTGTCATCAAGTTCAACCTTATGACTTGATATTTTTTATCCTAGAAATGTCAATTCAGTCATGTTAAATCGGCACTTTGATTGATTTAGTTTCATGCCTGATTTTCTTATAGCTTTCAGAACTTCACTAATTCTATCTCAAAATTTTTTAAGTATTTGCCCAAATGATGATATCCTGTGATTTTCTGCATCCTTCAATGTGTTCAATGATTGATGCTATTTTTGCATGACATACTTCACTGGCACTATGTATTATAACAACATATGAGATAGATGGGGACATGAATTGCCCACAGTTTCAGTTAAAGGTGAGAAGCTTCAAACTTTTTTTTTGTCTACTTTGATTTACCAGAATGCATTGAATACATCAAGCTTTGCATCTTCCATTTTGTTCATTATATCCGATGCTGTTAGTAATCTGTAGTGTTCTCTTTTTATAGCCTTGTGGAGATTTCGTGGGTGAAGGCATATACCAGGGAAGCTATTGGGTTTTTCTACTACCACTAGTGATAAAACTCATTCTGTAGATTGATGTACTGGTAAAATGACACCTAATTCTGTCATTCTTTTAAGTTCCTTTTTGTAGTTTTTCTTTTAACACAAATGGAATATACTGTGGAAGGTTTATGACCAGTTTTATTTCTGGGTATATTGTAATGTGATAGGTACCAGAGAGTGTACCAAGTTTTACAAAACGTACTTTGAATTTTGAGAGAAAATCAAATTTGCTTGTGTTAATCTTGTCTACTTGTTTCAGTCCAAGTATAGGTGATGCATGTACATCTGCTACAATAAATGTGACATGAGGCTTAAAATGTTTTCTTGTTATTTGAGAAATGCACTTTCTTTAAGCTGGTATTGCTGTGTTGTTATAGGCAGATAGTGTTATGCTGGTTGATTTTAAATTTGAGTGTATTTTTAATCTGTTATGATCTTTTATTGAAAGAATGCTTACTTAGTTGTCTGAGTCTATTTTAAATCCGATATTCATCCCATTTACTTGTAGATTTACATTCCAGTCCTCAGATAAAGCATTAATTTTGTAAATGTTTTTGTTTTGTTTGTGGATGAGGATTTGGCAGAGATGCAACCCACAAAATTTTCAGATTTATCATCGTCTGTGGAAGATACTTCACTGTGTTCTTGATGCACTTTACATACTGATCTTTTAGAAAGACATCTACTTGCAAAATGATTGTTTATTACATTTGTTGCAGGTTTGTCGATATGTAAGATAGTTTCCATGAAAAAGTGAAAATGAACAGAATTTGCAATTTCTTTTTTTGTCATCAGATTGTCTACTAGATTGCTGTCTCGGTTACTCCATGTTCTTTCTTACTGAGTTTTTTTATAAAATTGTCCAACTTTGATCCTTTTTGTAAAACCTCCAATTTTATGGTTAAATCTGATTTGACTAAAAGTTTTTTGTGTAAACATGAGTCATTAGTGCCTATTAGAATGTGCAATACAAGGCTGTTGCAGAGTTGACAACACATTCTTGGCTGAGTATTTTTATCTTGGTGACAAATTTGTAAAATGATTCTGCCTCTTCTTGATAAGCAGTGAGAAACTCAAAACGAGATTGTTACATTTTTTTTTGTAGATTGCAGTATTCTGTAAATTTGTCTAAAACTGTCGCAAATGTAAGGCTATCTTCCTTCATTTAAAAATTAAAATTCCTATAAATTTTGTGACCTTGTGTCCCAAGACGTTGTAAAAGAATGTTTGTTTTAACGTTATTGCTTTTGTTGAGTTTTTCTGTTGCTGTTAAATATATTTTGAGGTCTTGTTTAAATACCTTCCAATCTTCTACAAGGTTCTCTGAGGAAAAATCTAGTGGTGGAGGTGGAATAAAATGACAGTCCATTTTATTTATTTATTAGCATAGATACCCAGCGTTGCCCAGGTCAACATGAAGTTCTGTTTTGGCATAGCTGGTATACTAAGGATATTGAGCAATTGCTCATTATTATATGTTATCTCCAGCAATTTCAAAAATAAAAGATACTTAAAAACAGATAAAAACATGAAAATATAATCACCCCCCCCCAAAAAAAAAAGTATGTACATGACAACCTCCAAAGCAAATATTTCGGCAGAAGAGATAGGAAGAGAAGAATCTATTCTCCGGGTATTGAGCATTTCTTGTTGCCCGTGTGCTGGGACCCCCACTAAAAAACAAAAATGAAATAAAAAATAAATGAATTAAAACAACTTTTCTTTCAATCAAAATAGCAGGAAATGCCTGTGTGACACCCCCCCCAAAAAAAAATATAAGGAGTTTTAGTTAATTATGCACGTGTGACTTGTTAAAACAGTGACATGAAAACCAGACCCACTTCAAAAATGTGGTTCAGTTGATCATCACAGAATTTATCTTTTTTTTTTTTTTTTTTTTTCGAAATTTCATACATTATGCATCTAATCTTTCAGATGGTACTGGTTCCAACCCATCGGATATAGATGACAAAAGTTTTTAGCAAACATACAAACACACACACATGCACACACAGACGACTTTCCTTTAAATAAAATAGACTAGTATGGATACCTGGCGTTGCCCATGTAAACAGGAAGTTCAGTTTGGACACACCTGCTATATTAAGGATATTTCATCGATGCTCCCACAACAATTTCAAAAATAAAAGAACAAATAAAAACATGAAAATGTAATGACTTAAAAAAAAAAGAAGTACATGACAACCTCCCGACCAGATATTTCGGCAGAAGGGATATGAAGAGGAGAGCCATTCTCCAGATATTGAGCACTTTTTGTTGCCCGTGCACTGATAAAAAACTTCCCCCTCCCCAATAAATAAATGAATCAAAACAACTTTTCTTTCAATCAAAATAGCAGGGAGTGCCTGTGCAACTGAAAAAAAAAAATGAGCTGCAGTGGCCAGGCAGTGCTTATGCTTATGACATCATGACATTGCAAAATAAGGTTTTTAAACATAGATTTAAATATACATGCGTCACTCACAAAAACAGCAATACAAAAAAAGATCCACTTTTATAAAAGATAAACAAAAATTATTTTAGAATTTAATGTAAAATGATTTCCCATTTTGAATCATTTGAGCATTTTAGGGCAGTTACCCCTCCCCTTTTTCCTATGATAGATAAATCCTGGGCGTTTTTTTTTTTTTTTTTTGTTTTCTAAAAGGCGATTATGTGTGGTTTTTAAGAGGGTCTTTGTGCAATTATGAGAAGGTGGGGAGGCTGCCACTCTGACTTTCTGTTAATGATAGGGCTAAGGAAAATTGTGTGTGAACATCCTGAAGACTTGATAGAAACAAAACAAAAATAATTTTAGAATTTAGAGTTGGGGGGGGTCACATAAATGTAAAATAATTCACCATTTCAAGACCATCCTAGCGTTTTAGGACAGTTGACCAATTTATTTTTTTTATGGGAGACTAGCGGGGGGTACCTGGTGATGCTCAGGTGTTTTGAGGTAAATCAAAACTCGGGGGGGGGGGTTAAGATAATAAAAAAAAAGTTTTGGTAGGTGAGTATGAGGATTGAACCTGAACCGAACCCTTGAGGCAAAGTTGGAAATTAAAGTGTGAAAAAAAACCCTGTGCGACGTTAACCACTGGGCCACCGCGACATACAATGGAGACACTTTGAATTTATTTATTTAACTAATAAAAACAGGTGGCCGCAATAAAAGTTAACTCTGCTGCTTCCATTTGACCTAATTAAGAAGGTCAAATAGAAGTCACGCAGTTAACTTTTGCACCGAGGCAGCGTTTGGGTTTGTTTACCCAAATTTGACTGTTTTTTTCCCCAACAGATGTTGGGAAGGGGGAAAGCAGCTCCCAATTGTCCAGATTGAATAGCAATTGTCTGATATACAAGATTGATCAAAGCTGATTGCTTCTGGACGTTTTCCCAGCACGGTGCCGAAAAACACGTCCGTTTGAGTTTAGTTTCACTTTATTTATACAAAACAACTCAATCAACACGCGAGATGCCAAAATAGCAATAATTTTGTAAAAGTCGACGTAAATAAATCTAGATGCTACATGCGTTCTCAAATCCTAGATATTATCTACGGCCTATATAAATACTTCTAAGCGATCGTCCCCCCCCCCCGGGAGCGTGTGCAAGAAAAGCCTTTGCGAGACATACACGAAACGGTCACACACATTTTGCCTTTTCTTGAAATGTCTATTAAAATTTAAATAATTAATTTACTCACCAAAGTTTTATATATAACAAATTGAAGATAAAAGATAAATAAATAAAATATTCTAATTTAAAACAAAAAAGAAGTGACTTTTTTTAAATTTACCTACAAAGTCCAAGACGTAAAACCTTTTTTTTTTTAAACCATGTTGATTTTTTTTTTAAGTGAAAGCTCATGTTATGCTTAGATTGTCAAGTAAATATTGGATGCTGACGATAATTTTTTCTATTTCATTCAATTTTTTCTTTTTTTTAGATATTTAAAATAAAAACTCACTCGATAAAGAAGAAATAAAATATAGTAATCAAAAACTCATGTATTTCATTAACAAAATAAAAAAAAAATCAGTAGAGTGGGTTTTTGTTTTAACGGCAAAAACTTATAAGTGAATGTGTTCATTTTTCAACTAAGGTGGCCCAAAAATACTAATTTTGGTTTACAGCATGCAATAGAAAGAGACATTAATTGTGGTGCTTCAAAGCCACTGGAAGATAAATTTGAAGAAAATCAGAAATTTGTCTCTCTTTATTTGAACAGTGAAAAACATCTGAGTTCGCGTTTTTTTGGAATCCTTGTTTAAAAAAGTATTTTATTTAAAAAGGACATGGAATATAAGTATAAATATGGATAAATTCTTAACAATGAACAATGGAAGTACCCATTGAATAGTAAAAATACTATAGGTGAGTGATTTATAGGTGAGTGATTTTTTGGAATTAATATATATTTTTTATAATCGAAGTAAGTAAAATTTTGTTGGTTTTCTTTAAATCTTTTTTAAAGAAAACCGCTTTAAAAAAAAAACATATTGTATAATTTGCTATTAAACCTGTTTTTTTTTTTTTTTTAATTTGGTCTTTGCTCCTTTAATTGAAAAAAAATTAGGGTTTGAATTACATTTTTCAAGTAGTTATAAGCTTCAAAAGATGGTAAGTTGAATTATTCAAGTTCTTATCACGCATTTTTAATGGCGGCTTCTGATACACCTAGCAGTACACTGTACCCCTCGTACACGTGAATAAAAACAATCGTATATCACATCTTCAGTTGGTCAAATATTTTAAAATTTGACTACTACCCAATTCGAAGCAAAGGAGTCCTATACCATGTTGTATTTTCATTTACATGGATGTGAATATACTGGATATTAACTTGTTTCATTTTATCCATGAGTATACCTAATTCATTTTATCCATGAGTATACTTAATTCCTGATGGATTATCTTCCAGGAATTTGAGTTGATTTACATTTAAACATTATTTTTCTTACTCTTCTCTTATTTCTTCTGAATTTAATCTGTCCTCTTTTATAATTTAATTTTTTGTAATTTAAAAAAATTTCTTATTGTTTATATATTTTTAGCTTTTATTGTTTTTTTCTAGCTCTTCTCTCTTTTATCCTCATCGTATTACCCAACCTCCCCAAATCATTTTTTTGCAATTGTAATCTGAAAAATCTTTCTATTTTTAATCTGGACATTGTGTCACTTTCAGACATAATATTAGGCTCTTACTGCTTTTGGGATTTGCACACAACTGACCAACTAGTAGATGGTCTGCAACAAAAAAGAAAACCGGTTTTCATCAAATAGAAATGGAATTGTCATCTTTTCTAGGGAGATAATTGCATCGTTCCAACTTGTATATATATATATATATATATACATATACAATAGAATAAGTTAAAAAGATAAAGAGTAAACTTACATAGGAACTTGATTACATTATCAAGTCAATAAGTGTTAAAGAAGTTAGAATAGGGGAGAAATCTATTCTGGAGTACATCTAATTCTTGATGGATTATCTTTCAAGAATTTAAAGTGATTTGCATTTAACTTTTTTATTTTCTTATTTTCTCTTAGTTCTTCCATACTTAATTTGTCCTGCTTTATTTATATTTTATAATTTTATTTTATTATCTGAACTTTTATTATAATTTTATTTTTTTTATCAGAACTTTAATTGTAAGTTTCTTTTTGATTTTTTAATATTTAAAAGTTTACTCCTGTGCCAGGGCTACTCCCAGTAGGAACAGATTTACCATTGGATAGACTCACAGATGCAACCATGTGATGGCTTTGGTCCCTAGTTGATGTTAGCACCCTTGCTGTTAGGTCTCCCATGTTAGGACATCCAGTTGGCCAATCTCGCTCATCTCCAAATAGAGGGGCAATGCATCCTCCTCCAGATACAATGGCAGTAGGCTTGCCACCTCATCTATCTTTTGAAGTCTCGCTTCTTCAGCTATGCCGCTATGTCTCTCTCACCAGTAAATGGCTTCACCATGTCACTGCTTAGTCGTATCTTCATCATGATTATCTTTGTCATGATATAAAAATTATCTTTGTCATGATAAAAAAACTATCTTTGTTATGATAAAAAAAAATTATCTTATACCAATTAATGTAACACTCACTCAATAAAATACAAATTTCAGACAAAATTCGGCTTTTTTTAATACATCAACTTATTCTCCTTCAAGTATAACACTGATTCCACTGTTTCTCTAACAACTTGATGCCTTTTTTGTTGAACAATTTGGTTTTGATCTCAAAATACACTCTAGTTTTCAATATCACTTCTTCATTGGAGCCAAATCTCTTTCTCTGGAACATTCTTTTAGGGGTTTGTATGCAACCAATAGTCACTGAGGGGAGGCATATCTGGAAAATAGGATGCAGAAGCAATTCAAAGTGTTTTGTTTGTGTTGCTTCACCATTGTTGTGATCAACTTGTAATACGGGTTAGGATTGTCTTTTTTCTTTGTGTTGATTTTTAGTGATTTCTTCCTTCAAACATAAAAATAATGCTACATAATATTCGCTATTGATGATTCGTCTGTATTAACCTAATCAATAAACAAAATATCTTGCAAATCCTAAAATACAGAGGCTAAAACCTTGCCTGCTCATGTTTGTAGCTTTGGTCAGTTTTCATCTGCTGATTGGTGCATCCATGTTTCATCCCTGTTAAATATTGATGCAAAAAATTCCTTTTTGTTGCATTGAACCAGTTGAAAACAATGCTTTGAATCATTGACATGTTTTTATTGACTGAGCAAACACGGCACTCATTTTGAACATCGCTTACTTATTGACAAATGTGCATGCAAAATGATATCTTCAGCTCATCTGCTACTTCATGCAACTTCAATTGATAATCAGCCAAAACGAGTTTGAGTGCTTTTTATGTTTTTTAGGACAATTCCAAGATTTGAGCAATCCAAGTATTCAGCATCATTTGTGTTTGTTTGACCACGTTTAAACTCTAACCATTGTTTCTGACAGAGCAGTGTCAAAATAACATTTATCAAGCTATTGCTTTCTTTGAACAGTATTTTTCCCATTAGAAAACTAGGTTTGAAAATCAATTTCTAAAAACCTGTCAAGCACATGCCCATATATAAAAATGGATGTTAAACCAGAATAGATCATGATGAAAAAACAATGCTTTATCAACAACAACATTCATTCCTTTAAAAAAGCTTTACTTACATAACTTTTACTTATAAACTAATAACCAATGAGCTCATGTTTTGATATGTGCCATTTGAAGATTAGTACTTCATAAAAATCATGGATTTTTTATTAGTGGCGCCATTGATATGTCAAGCCTGGAACTTATTGCGTGATGTGCCACAGCACAAGAAATACTCAGTCACCAAATTGTGTGCATACTATAAAAACTCAAACAACCTTTTTCATTCTTTTTTTGCCTGTTTCTTTCAAGCAACATACAGCCAAAAACAAATATCACACCAAAAAACCTACAATGCTTGGCAGACAGGATGGAGTACTGCTGCCACATCTGGGCAGGAGCTGCTAAAAACAGCCTATCCTGCCTTGACAGAGTATAAAATAGACTTTGTGGTTTAGTGGGGGATGCCCCTTTTCTCTTCCCTGCAACCTTTCTACCACAGAAAAGACGTTGCAAGCCTGTCTTTGTTTTATCGCTATTTCCATAGCAAGTGCTCGTCTGAGCTCCAATCCCTCGTCCCCCCTCGCCAATCTTTCACGAGAAACACCCGTCTGGCTGAAACTACTGTCAATAATTTTCCCCACTCTTTATCTGTGCCTAAATCCAAATGTAGATTCCGTGAGCAAATCTTCTTTCTTAGAACTGCACGCTAGTGGAACTCTCTGCCGCTTGCCTGTTTCCCACCTGACTACAACTTGGACGTCTTCAAGTCCAACATAAACAAACTCCTGACAAACTGCCCCCTTAAGTAAGACACTGTATCAAAATCCCCAATACTAATGATTACTACAATACTATCTCATTGATTACTGTACACACAATAACCCTTATCCCTGAGTGGCCTTCGAGCCTTGATAAGTAGTGATCCCCATGTAAAAAAAAAAAAAAAAAAAAAAAAAATGACAGTTTGAACTAAATGTGATAAGCAAGTTGTGAAATGAATCAACCATCTAGACAAGAATTTATACATATGTTAACTTTCCTACCTACAAGGCGGGTGGAACAAAACTTCAAGGTTGTGGAAGCAATGAGGATAAATGGAAAGATATTTTATCTTGAATGGAGATAAAATTATGAATTAAGTGCAATTCAAGTTGGAAATACGTTTCTCCCCACAAGGGAACTCCTGCGAGCCAAGGATTTTACTTGATTAAGTTTTGTGGGCTGTAAATTTGACTTAACTAAATAAGGTGTAAGGCCATAAATCTTGTGAGTCGAGAATATCCTTCTTTATTAAAGAAAAAGAGAAAAGAGCAAGAAAAGAAAAGAAAAAAAGAGAGAGAATTAAGAAAAAGAAAAGAAAGAGAAAAAGAAAAGCATCGTGGATGACTGGAGATCATTGTATGTGAATTAATCTTCCTCATATGGATTTAACCCTAATGGAAAGGTGGCATGATTTCTCTCCTCCTAAATATCTTATGTGGTTTCTTGTTCTTTTGCGGTCGGCTTGAACTATACTGACTTTGGAATTGATGCATTCATACATGTTTGGGGAATCTGAACTGGGTGGAGCATTTTCAATGATGCCTTTGACTGAGTCAGAACAGAGCGGATCTACATACTAATCTTCATACAAGGACTGAGGATAATCAGAGTGCTTGAGACTGGATTGGAAATGTAACACAAAAAAGTTTCAAAAAACGTATTGAATCAGAAAAAAAGACTTTTTGTTTGGCATCTTCCAATCATTTATGTAAACAGCCGAAAGATGTTGAAACATTTAGTCAATCAGAATGGTAAAGGAGCAGACAATAAATTTATCCGTGAATTGAGTATCCTTGCATTTCTGACAGTCAAGCAATAATTGAAGAAATATGATTTCGGTTGAAAATGAATTTCATATTTGTAGCCCTAACTTTAATTTTAAATTCGTCACTTTTTGTCTATTTCAAAAGCTGTATCAATACTTTATAAATAAAACAAAAATAAAATGAGAAGAAAATATCTGTAAAAATCATTGTTGCATTGATTATGTTAAAAAACATGCACGCATACAATTTATTGAAAAAACTTTTAACTTTCCTGTAAAATAGTGAAAAATTAGTACTTATGGACTGTGCTAAAATAATGATGTTATTTAGAAATGTTCTTAACATGGAGAGGGGGCCATTTTCTAAACTATTCTGTACTTTCATCTAACAAAAGATACCATGAAAATTGAATTTAACTTGAAAATCCTATCTAAAAATAGAACAATCCGTATTTTGTAAAAAAAAACAAACTTTTTTATCAGAAAATAAATAAATGAGATAAATCTTTTTTATTTCATTATTATTATTTTTTTGTTCAAAATCAATTGCATTTTAATTTTTACATATTTTGGCATCGGAAAGTTGTTTTTATCTGGTTCAAAAGCTGTACCAATAACAAAAAAATCACCTTATCTCTTTTTGGGGTTTTTTTTTTTATGACTATTTATTTATTTTCTGTTGAAAAAAATCAATGAATTTTTTCTTTTATTTTACAGTAAGGTTAATTTCTTTTTATTTCCAATTATATTTTTTTAAAAATTTTTTTACGTAATGAATGATTTTTACAAATTGTTGTTTTTTTTTGTGTGTTCCTGAATTTTTGAGATAAGGATTGGTTATTGGTATTATTTGAATTCTTCAGACTACTTATCTTTAGTATCATTTTCACAATGTTTTAATTGACATAACCTCCGATTTTGTTCAGATGTATCTTGCCAAACTCAGGAATATTTCTGTCAAACTTGGGAATCTGCATGAAATTTCGAATGGAACTCTTTATTTACTTCACGGGAGTAGCATGTTCTCACTGCATCAGACATGACTGGATAAAGATCCTAAGTAATTCACAATTGTATTTTGCTGTCGCTCACACTGAGGATTGAACTCTCAACCTTCAGGAGAATATCACTTTTACAATTAAATTTTTTCCAAGTACTCGAGCCATTGTGCTACAGGTTCATGGCTGATGGAATGAGAGAATGAAGTAAATGAAGGGTTCCGTTTGAAATTTCAAGTTCAACAGAAACACGCCAGAGTTCAGCTAGGTACACCTAAAGAAGTTTGGAGCTTACATCAGCAGAAACGTAAAAATGACACTTAAGATGAGAACAGTAGTCTGAAAAATCCAAATAATACGAGACTTTTTTTGCTTTCTAATTTATGGGTACAGTTTTTGAATGTTAAAAAAAAAGCGACTAGGTTAACATAAAAATCAGGGTTAAAAAAAAAAAAAAGAAACAAAACAACACACTGAAATATATTTGTGATGAATTTCAAACAAGTAAAATGTTTGTTTATTTTCCTAATATTACGTTGTGATTTTGCTTTCAAGTGCACTTGATGTGTATTTGATTCAAATTAAAACAACGTTTCTATATGAACTCTCATCCTTGACGTTATTCTCGCGTTGCCTACGCATAGTTCAGACATTTCAAAAACAACCGCTAGATACAACGCGCGGCTCTTTATAAACACTTCTTTCTCCAACTTTACAACATGGCAAGGAAAAAAAAGAAACAAAACAACACACTGAAGATGGAGTATACCTCTGAAATATATTTGTGATAAATTTCAAACAAGTAAAATATTTGTTTATTTTCCTAACATTACGTTGTGATTTTGCTTTCAAGTGCACTTGATGTGTATTTTATTTTATTCAAATTAAAACAACGTTTCTATATGAACTCTCAATTTTATTTGGTTTTTAAATTAGCAACTATAGTCACTTTATTATTACAATTAAAGTTCAAAATTAAAGTTAAAGTTTCAAAGGAACCACTATTTTATGAAAGAACTACAAACCACATCAACTTAAAGCAAAAAAAATTGTTTTGTTTTTTTTCAAAATAAGTTTGTTTTTTTTAACAAAACTGTCGTTGATTTAAAAGTTAACAGTAAACAGATGCTGCTTATAGCTGAGTGATCAAGTCAAATTGTTTACTTTTGCTGAAAAATGGCTAATGTTTTTTTTTTTTTCAGACAAGGTAATTAAAAATTACTACTACAAAAAAAAAATTTTTTTTTTTTTTTTTTTTTTTTTTACATAGGCATCACCACATTATCAAGGCCCAGAGGCCACTCAAGGATAAGGGTTAAAGAGTGTACAGTAGAAATTGGACAATATAGTAATCATTAGTAATGAAAATTTGGTAAATTTGATAACTTATATGGAACGGCTCATCAAGAACTTATTTACTTTAGACTTGAACACAACCATATTGTAGTCAGCCGGAAAGCAGGAAAACGGAAGACAATTCCACAGGCGTGCAGTTCTAAGAAAGAAGCTTTGTTCATGGAATCTACGTTTAGGTTTAGGCACAGATAAAGAGTGGGGGGAATTATTGATAGTGTTTACAGCTAGACGAGTGTTTCTTGTGAAAGTTTTGAGAGGGGGGACCATAGATTGAAGCTCAGTCGAACACTTTCCATGAAAATAACAATACATCAGAGACAAACTCGCAACATCTCTTCTGTGAGATAGAGGTTGCAAGGAGGAGAAAAGGACATCTACGAAGCTACGAAGTCTATTTTGAACTCTATCAAGGCAGGACAGATGTGACAACAGTATTCCATCCTTGGACGTACCTGGCTCTTATATAGATAGAGAATAGCATCAGCAGTGAGATATTTACCGGATCGATAGAAAGATCCCACCATTTTTCCAGCGGCCTTGGCAATCAAATCAACATAGAATTATAATTTTGATGCATAAAAATAATAAAAGGATTGATTTACTTCATAGTTGGGTTATAAAAAATATTTTTTTAAATTGTTCGATATTTGTCATGTTTTTAGGACAATAAAAACGAATAGGCTAGTTTATTTTGTATCCCAAGAATACGTGTGATTGATGTTTTTCATGACAAAATTCCTGATAACACTGGTTTCCCTCAAAGATAGTGAACTTGGTCCAACCCTCTTCTGAGATATTCCAAATCATATTCTGAGACCATTTGTTGACCAATGTAAATGATAAAACTGTTTATGGCAGCACTTTGAAGAACACTGGTGATCAAGATCTCACTGATACTCCCTCCTGATCTGCAGCATGTAATGCAATGGAAAAAAAGGAAGCTTGTTACATCTCTAAAATGAAGCCCCAGTTGAATTGTATTTCTTGAGGAAGCACCTTGTTTTGATAAGCTCATAAGACTGATTTTCACTCCAAATTTAAAATGCAGGACATATATCTAATTTCTGCTATATCAGATACATCTTTAGATGGAGTGCTGATGCAATGTTTGGGTAGGCATTGTTCAGAGCACTCTTTGTTGCCTTAAAAAGTGTTCATAATCGATTTTGCAATCGGAAGCAAAATAATTTCTTCTGTTCTTTACAATTTATTATAGAGGAGATGTTCCTAGCCTCTCTCTATTCTATCATTATTTCCAATTCTAAGCCATTTATAGCAAGAACTTGTGTACTATCACAGTGAAAACAAAACTTTTCTTTTCTTCCTCCATGTGCCTAGCATCAGTTAGAATTTCCATTGATAGAGATTCTTTCTAAGAGCTTCTCATCTGTGGAACACATTACCAAGAAACAGCTTCTCTGCAGATTACAGTACAAATTACATCTTCAAATCCAATGTCAACAAATACTTGTCATAAATCTGTTCCCATATTTAACCAAACTTAGTTCATTCCATTCAGCATTTTCAATTCTCTCACAATATTTTTCATCATTCTGATAATCCATTTCATTATTCTTTTCACTTGGTGACTTATAAGAAAACAAAAAATAATTTGAACGCTTATATAAAGAGACATATTTTAACAGCCAGCCAAACAACTTTATAGTTTTGATATACAAGTGCAACAACCCCTCTTACCAGTGAATAACATTTGAAACCCAACCACTCCATATAGTTTCTCTGCTATTGACTGATAAAGATACAGGCCTCTCTAGACTTGTCAACACAGCCTACTCTCTCTAGTGTTATCATCATCATGAACAGCTACAGATGACACTTATTCAGTAAAGACAGACAATTAATTATCTAAAAAAAAAAAAGAAAAGAAAAAATTCTAACTATGTTTATATGTATATACTGAGCCCCAAGCCATCAGGTGAAGAAAAAAAGCAACTTATTTTGGAAGTTACACAAAAATTATCTTTTTTTTTTATTGTTACCATGGTAACATTCTTTATTTTTTACTTGCAAATCTAAGTTATGGTACACTAGATATATTCGTTTGTCTTGTGTATTTAAAAATGTTTTACAAGGGAGTCACAACTTATCAAGGGCAGGAGGTCATTCAAGAATAAGGGTTAATGAGCGTACGGATATCACCAGGACAACAGTGTAGAAACTGTTGTGGAAATTGGGTATAATTTGATTTTTTAAGGGGACGGCTCAACTAGAACTTATTTATATTGGACTTAAAGATGATAGGAAGAAAGGTTAATGGAACAGAGTTCCACAGGTGGTCAGTTCCAGAAAAGAAGCTCTGTTCATGGAATTTTTGTTTAGATTTTGGCACAGATAGAGAATAAAGGAAATTGTTGATAGTGTTTGTAGCCAGACAAGTGTTTTTTGTGAAGGTTTGGCAAGCTGAAACCATAGACGAGCACTTACTATGAAAATAACGATATCTCTTCTGCAGGAAAAAGGTTGGAGGCAAGAGAAAAGAGCATCTCCTACCAGGTTTTGAAGTCAGTTTTGAACTTTGTCAAGGCAGGATAGGACATTTAAGCAGCTCATGCCCAGATGTGGCAACAGTACTCCATTTAAGACATATCTTGCTACTAGGTAGAGGATTCCGTTAGGAGTGAGATATCTTTTGAAGCAGTAGAATGACAGCCATTTTTCCATTGACTTTGGCAACAGATTTGATATAGGTCTTCCATTTCAATCAGAAGTAAAGATCAGATCTGGAAAATTATCAAAGTGAGGAGTTTCTTTGAGATGAGCTATTCATATTAATTGGGGCTAAGTGGGTGTCAGAGCATTTATGCTGAAATTATGCTCCTCTTAATAAAAATACAATTTTTAATAAATTCTTCATTTTTATTTTGATTGTTAGATAGCAGATTAAGAGAAAATTTGAAGATTTGAATTTTTAAAACTGAAAGATGCATGAAGTAACAAAAAATTGCGAGTTTCATGATGATGCTTGATTTTGAATTAAAAAAATCTTTTCAATGAAATATTGAATCCATGCTCTGTAGCCATAATGGTAAACATTGCTTTTATATGACTTATATTTTTAAGGCAGTGTAGAAATGAGCCTTACATTTCAGTCTAAGTACATACCTGTGATAAGTAGTCGGATAGGGTGTAGTAATCATATTGGAAGAAAATGCTTAAAGAATATCTTTTTTAATATCCATAACTGCTTTCTTTAACCTAAAGCCTAAAAGAATTTCTTGACAAAAAT
Organism: Euprymna scolopes; assembly: GCF_053919585.1. Classification (NCBI taxonomy): domain Eukaryota; kingdom Metazoa; phylum Mollusca; class Cephalopoda; order Sepiida; family Sepiolidae; genus Euprymna; species Euprymna scolopes. The sequence goes on along the minus strand of NC_136513.1, from coordinate 62,892,924 downwards.
TTCCATTAAATGTCACAAATAAAGCACTGTCAAAAATAGCAGCATCATAAATGTTACAAATAAAGCACCATCACAAATACCATCATCATAAATGTGTCACAAATAGCTGCATTATAAATAAGTGTCACAGATGAAAATCTGTTAGAAATAAAGCACTGTCACAAATAGCTGCATTATAAATAAGTGTCACAAATGAAAATCTGTTACAAATAGCAGCATGATAAATAAGTGTCACAAATAAAGCACCATCAAAAATAGCAGCATCATAAATCTGTTAGAAATCAAGTACCATCACAAATAGCAGCATCATAAGTGTCACAAATGAAAGTCTGTTACAAAAAATAGCATCAGAAATAAGTGTCATAACTAAAGCACCATAAAAATAACAGCATCATAAATGTGTCACAAATCAAACAGCATCATAAATAAGTGTTACAAATAAAGCAATATCACAAATAGCACATCATGAATAAGTATCATGAATAAAGCGCCACCACAAATAAGTGTCACAAATAAAGCACCATCACAAATAGCAGCATCATAAATGTCACAAATAAATCACCATCACAAATAGCAACATCATTAATAAGTGTCACAAATGAAGAACCATTAAAAATAGCAGCGTCATAATTAAGTGTCACAAATCAAGCACCATCAAATAGATAATAGTTTCAGAATTATTTTCATGTATAATATATAATTATTAATTGTGCGGAAATTTCTTTAAAATGTTATCTTTTATGAAATTCAAATCCGCTTAACAGGGAAAACAGCTCAGCTGACTAGTCAGTGCATTAACAAGTTTCGTTTGTATTTTCTTAAAAATAAAAAAAACTGTTTTTTTCTGCTTTCAAAATGAAAGCAGAAAAATCAGTTTTATTTTTTATTCTGAGTTTGTCAATTTAAAAAAATTATTTTCAAGGTTTTCAAATTTTATTTCCAAACAATACTATTTTGTTGTTTTTAATGCTTTTAGTACAATGTACTACAAGCGTTAAAAAACAACAAAAGGTGTAACAAAATGTAGTAGGCAAGAATCAGGAACAAAGATAGAAAATAATCAGTTTCGTCCTGCACCGCCCACCTCTAGAAGAGAGAGATTTCTTGGCTGTAATGACTGTAGAGAAAGAAGGAGACAGAAAAAAAAAAGCACTTTCTCATTGCCATCAGTCTGTTCCATTATCCCCTCTCGTGGTTCCATAGGCAGTGTTTCACAATCAGGGCATGGGGGCAGTATCCGTCTTTGTCAGATACTCCTTCGTAAAGGCAAGAGGGGTGGTCCTTCTTCCGCTTTTTCAGTACGTGCATTATATGGCTCAAAATCCTCTCTGTCGTCCTGCATCATACTCTCTGTCCTTTCAGAAGACATCATACTGTTTGAGTCTTCTTCTTTCTCCGATACAACAACATAATGGCAAGGGCGCAGATCCTTCACGTGGCGAGGCACACTGTCCACCAAAATCGATTGAGGACTGATTACCTTTGTCACCTCACCCTTGCCGAACCTCGTAGTACATCGATTTTGTGGTCTTCCACACGCAATCTCCAACCTAGTAAGAGCTATTCTTGGGACCTGGGGACGCAGTTGCGAGATTGGTCTCATTTACTCGAACTTCGTATCAATAAATCCTGTTGGCAGGCGTAGTGAAGGGAGATACGCCCTCTTTGGGTGTGATGTTATACCAGTAGACAGCCTCCTGTATGGGACAACGCATTCTAGCCACTATTTGTTTCACTGTACGGTGACATCACTCTGCTATGCCATTCCCGGCTAGAGCGTATGCACAACGGAATCGCAAGTGAACTCCCCATTTATGTGCAAATGCTTGGAACATGTTGCTGCAGAAAGCTGTGTCATTGTCTAAAAGGATTTCATACAATGAGCCACGTTCAAGGAACACTGCCTCCAACTGATGAATCACGCTTGCCGAGTCCTACCTTGCCAATTTTCTCCAAATGGAGAAACGCGATGGACCGCAGTCTGTTAGAGTTAAAAAATGGAAGGTGCCATAATGTGTGATATCCATTCCAATTCTCTGCCAATTCTCGTTCATTTCCAGCTTTCCCTTTTCCCACTTGACCGGCGCTGGGTCAATGGACTGACATTCTTCACATTAGTAGCAGCATCATAGATAAGTGTCATAAATGAAACACCATCACAAATAGCATCATCATAAATAAGTGTCACAAATAGCAGCATCATAAATGCCACAAATAAAGCACCATAACAAAAACAGCATCATAAATAAGTGTCATAAATGAAACACCATCACAAATAGCAGCATCATAAATAAGTGTCACAAATCAAGCACTGTTGCAAGCAGCAGCATCATAAATAAGCATCACGCATAACATCAATAATAACTAACATAGCTTCATATGAGGCCTAGTCTATTTGTCAAAGTCAAGTTAGGTTCAAAAAAGCTTTCAACCTGGAAATTTTATCTAACAAAATGTTGTATCTATTTTTTTTTTTTTTTTTTTCTTTTACCTTTATCATTTAAACCTTTGGAATGTTTTGACAAAGATAAAATGCAAGGGCAGTGGTTGCTGACCTACTTATCCTGAATATATTTGATTATCTGCGAGATTAATACTTTGTATGGCATTTATTTAGATGGACTAGTTTTGGAGCTCAAAAGACCCCTACCTAAGGAAATATAATGTTGATTAAAGGGATGAATGAATTAGAAACAACAATGAATCGAATTTTAGACAGCCGAAAGAAAGCAGATACATTAAGAGTTGCTGTTGTAAATTACAATTTATGTTAAGAATAGTTGGTATGAATTGATGAGTAGGGCCATTCCATGTCATGTGTGTTACAGTTCAGACAGGTTTTCAGCGATAAAATTTATTTAAAATCTCTCTTATAATATTTTACTTTCTTTTTGGTTTATATATTATTAAACCATTACTCTTTTATGTAGTACATAAAAAATCCCCATACTTATGACCATTTTTTTTAGAATAGTCTTGTTTCTAGCGTTATGTGCATTACATTCAGACGGGAAGGATATTTGAAAAATTTGTAAACAATGTACAAACTCTGCGAATTGTGCCTTTATTTTTTTATAAAAACAATTTTTTCTACATTTTTAGAGAGTATTCTAATTATTACAATAGTTGTTCGGTAAATTTTTATTCATTGACACCCTGAAAATCAAGGAATTTGTTGTCACGTTACACACGCGAAATTTCACTCATTTCCAAAGCTCTATGAAGTCAGAAAGTAGTCAAATTTTGTCGTGAGAGAATTGGTCATTTGTTTTGGATAGCACCGTCCCTAGAAAATTTTCATTGAAAATATTTCAAACCTGTGCAGGTTAGTGTAAAACTTCTTTTTTTTTTTTTTTTTTTTTTTTTTTTTTTCATATATATATATATATATATATATATATATATATATATATATATATCTCATAAAAATATATCAGGTAGTTTGTTGTTTTGTTTTGTTTTTTTGTTTTTTTTTACTGTCTGAACCCAGTTTGGTGACTTAGTGTAAAAAATCGAACATGTCCAGCTTTGTTTTCCATACGGTTGGTAAAGAAAATTATTTTCTTAACTTTTCAATATTTTCATTTTAATTGTCTAAGCTAAAACAAAAAGGTAAGACACCATGACTGGACCTGGCACAAACGCATGTTTTGTGTAAAGATGCTTTAGTGACGTCGTCGGCTTTTTTATTTACTCATTATTTCATTTTATTTTACTTAAATAATTTTTCTTTAATTTTAATACATCTTTTCATTTTCTTTCATTTATTCGTGCACATTCTTTTTTAATAAAATAAATGTTTCATTTTTTTTCGAGGACAAGTGATACACAACTTTTTTCACGTGCGTGTTTATTTTAATGACAATTTCGTTTATTTGCATAATAAACATGCGCATGAAGAAAATGAAAGAAAATTAACTAAATTCTGTCTTTACTTTTATTAATACTTTAACAGACTACATTCAATTTGAAAAAGGGGACATGCTCATAATTTACTCAGATGGGCCATCATCAGAATTCCAAAATAGATACATTGGCAAACTGGTATGTATGTTATCAAAAAAATTCAAATGCAAAGTTTCCTGGAAATATTTTGCTACATCATATGGAAAAGGTGTTGATGGAATTGGTGGCTCAGCCAAATCTCTAGTGAGAAAAAGAGTCATGAGTCAAGGTAAAAATGCTGATTTTTACACAGTAGCAAAAGATATGAAGGAAGTAACTGTTCTTCATATAAGTGAAGAAAATATTTCAGAGATGATAAAAGAAAAAAAACCCTGGGAAAATGTTAAAGATGCCTCAGGCATCAGTAAGATACATGTTATTAGTTGTTTGATGGTTCGACTTTAGAAATGTTTAAGACAAATTTAAGTAAGGATCCATCATCAACTATTGTATATGAAGACGAGGATGTAGATAAAGTGAAAAACTGAATATTGGTGATTGGGCCTTAGTCTCCTATGATGGTAAAAAATTTCCTGGTGAAGTTTTGTCAATTGTAGATACTGATATAGAAGTATAAGTAATGAAGTATTCCAGAAAAGGAAAATGGTACTGGCCAGATAAAGCTGATATAATTGCATACCAGCCCGAGAACGTAATCGGAAAACTGAGTCCACCAATTCCAGTAGGAATGGTAGATATTGGAAGAAATCAGGATGTTCTTTATCATTTTCAGCCTGAAATTTTTCAATAAATACATCTATTTTATAGCATTGTATTAGTATGTTATTTATTATGTTGAAATACATTGATTATTGAAAATTTTTAAGTGATATTTTAGCATGTAACACATGTGACGTCACGTGTGTTACACAAATTCAAAGTGTTCTTTCAAGAAGAAAAAATAGCTATTTTTGTTTTTGTTGCTATTATTTTGTTTGCGGTAATAAACAGCTTATAATCAGAAAGGATTTTTTCCTTAGGGGTTTTATTAAAAAATTAGAAAAAAAAATGTTAATTAAGCATCAGGGCTAACTTTATGAAAATTTAATGTAAAAATGATTAACAACAGAAGCTCAGAGCGTCAATTATTTTGAAATGTATATATGTATCAATCATAAAAAATATAATTAAACATACTACTATATTATTTATTAGTAAAAATAAATGCCTGAAAAATAAGCTATTCTTTCATTTTTCGACTTTAATAAATAGCCAATGTTTATAACTCCAGCACAGACAACAAAGATCAGAATTGGAATTTTTTTTTTTTTTTGTAGTTTAGGGTGTTGTCTTTCAAAAAAAAACATAATAATGTTGGAAAATATTGGATTTAAAATTTTCCAATTTTGGACTACTTTCCATGGAATTCACCAGTAGGAGTTCTGAGAGTTCTTTATTCAAGCGACATCTTTTTGTTTTTGGACCTTGGATCAGTCATGTGCGAGTTTATGGTCAGTTGGGAGAAAAAAAAAAGAAGATAATAAACTGCTGCAAATGTTTTGTCATAGGAAAACAAGAACAAAATCTGACTTTGTGTTATGTTTTTGCTTGAAAGAATTTATGTGACTGAAATAGGAATTCCGTAAAAATAGCGTCCAATCACAAAAAATATAGACAATAATCTAGATACAAGCGCATCACACTCTAGCCATACTTAATCATGAGAATAATAGAATGGCAGCCCCTCTACTGATAATAACATTTGGAAGAAAGTGCTACTATTACTACACAAAAGTGGCAGCCTCTTCCATATTTAATAATTTGTATACAAGAGAAACATTCCACCTGCAATACTTAAAAGAGCAAAAATCTCAATTGTTGGCTAGAACTATATCCTGAAAAAGAACTTACACCACTTAAAAGGACTTACACCACTAATGATGGTGATACAGGCTATCAAAACTCTTGCTTTTCACTTGTTTACATGTCCTTTTTTATTGACATTTTAATTGGTTATTATTTTTATTTTCAGGTCCCATTGTTACAAAACCTAAACAAGGCAATTTGACTGGAAGCGAGCGACAATTGAAAGATTCTGCTGCTAATATTTACAATGCAACTCTAAAATGGAATTCTTTGAGTCAAAGTGGGGCCAAGATAATTGGTCAAATTGCTAACTTCAAACTACAAGCGATGTGAGTAATGCAAGCAAAAGACAAAACAAAACAGTCATTAAAGACAAACTTCAGTTATATTCAACAACAGTTTAAATTGCTTTCTTGTTTCAGTGTGAATCAGAAAAGACTTTAAACTTGCACTTTTAATTTTTTGTTTTACACACAAACACATTGTTTGATCTCTTATAGAAAGTAGAAAACTGTCTGGATTGACTACAATTAGAGAGAAAAATGTTTTCACTGAAAACATCAAAATAATTTTGAAATATGAAATAGACTCTCTTTTTGTGCTGGGAATCTATTATATATATATATATATATATATATATATTAGGTATCCCAAACCAAAATTTTATTTTTATCATATCTAAAAAAAAGTAATGTGGGCATGTAAATTTTTGTAAACCATTTACAAAAATACCAAATTTATTTTGGTAGGTCAATTAACCATCAAGTTATGATCATTCAAAGTTTGTCGGAAAGTTGAAATTTGCTATCGTGGCCGAGAAGCCAAATTTCATAGTCTATAACTAAAAATTTAAGCTACTAACAAGTGAAAAATCCTTATAAATGTAATGTCATCTTGTAGTAGATGAAAATCAATACAAATTTAGGCAATAAATATTAGATGAAACCAACTTAAACACTAGGCAAAATCCCTCTATCAACGCGAAAACAGTGAAAATACGACACGGAAATGCAACTTTAACTGTTCATATCAATTTCATTTTAATAGCTAATGTATTGAATCTTCTTAGTATGATTCAAAACACATTAGAGATCAAGATAATTCTTTCTTTTAATTATAAATTGATAAAACCACTCAATTGTGGACCATGTAAAAGCAGTCAAACAGGCAATTTTGTAAAAAGGGCAAAAAAGGTAAAAAAAAATGAGTCAAAAGTATACGTTACTGAAATTGCTGTAAAACTGTAACCATTGAAGTTAGAAGCTTGAAACTTTGCAACTTTACTAATTTTGGGGTGAAGAATTCAAAAAAAATGGTTGCCTTGTTTCTAATAACAAAACTTTTTGCCACAGAAATACTTTTACTTTGGGAAATTCAAACTTGCCAAAAAAGCACCGACAACAATAATATTTAGAAATTTTTTATACAAAAAAAAGGCACAAATCATTTTTTTTAAACATTGAAAAACTTTCAATTTAAAAAAACAAGTAAAAAAGATATTTTAGGTCTTACTACAATTCCTTTCTTATCGATCTTCTCTCAGAATTCTTTCATAGGCTTCTGATATCTCAGGTAGATATCTCAGGAACCCTCCAAATCCTACCATCACTAGAAACTGGCATTACCTCAAAATCCCATCTGTAGACAAATGCTGACTCTACTTGTGCAATGTCATCTGATAAAGGCCATCGAAAATAATCTTTTCTACTTTTTGTTTGCATTAAAAATTTTACTACAGCGCTGGATGCAGATATAATATCAATGACTTGGCCAATGTAAAAGTTGGTGTCATAGTAGACAGCTACCCATTGTCCTTGATGTTCATAACTGAAGATATCCTGAGATGGATCTTCTTCACAACTGCAGGAGTTATCTGAATGTTCAGCAGATTCACTTAGGGAAGACATTTTTTGTTGCTTTGGTGGAGGTGGAAATGAATCAATTGGATTTCTTTTCAAGTAGTCAGAGAGAGCAGCTTTCAGTTGAACTTTATTTCCACTGGTGTTGATTTTGACGCCTAAAACAACCTTGAGGTATCTCAATTGGTCTTTGAGTGCTTCCAAACCACTTTCTGAAATTTTTTTTATCTGTTTATCAGACTTCACTGGACCACCATGCTTAATAACAGAGTTAATAATTCTCTCTTTCTCAGCAGCAGCTTGACGTTCTTTTTCCTTCTTTAATCTTTCATTTTGTGCAATTTTTTCTTCGACACAAAGTTTCACAAGGGCTTCTTGTTGTGCATGTTTTTCTCGCAAATGTTTTGCATGTTTTCTGGAGATGCTCAGAATGGATTGTCTCTTTGTTGATGGTATTACTTCCAACCAAGCTGTTGTCCGATTGCGCTTAAGCATATTTGAAGATGATCGATTATGTAGTGATGCATGTCGTTTTGTTTGCATACTAAAATCTAAATCTCCAAAGGCATGCTCACCTGACAGATTTGTTAAAGGGCAGCTCTTCAAGGCATCTCTCGTCTCCTGATCTACATCTCTTCCAAAAGCACCTCCTTCTAAAAAGTCATGCAACTGGTGCTTAGTGACAATGAAGAACTGAGTATCTTGCGCAAACATTCTAAAACAAGTTCAGTGGCTGTGAGACTAATACAGAGAGACACATTGCCTTCCTCAAAGAATTCCCCATTAAATACACCTTTACAGTCAGATTTTAATAACAACTGGGGATTGTTGATCCATCATTCTAAACTTAGAGCCATTTTCTTGATATAGTGATGGAAGTCAACATACTGAACAGTGCTGTTAACAAGTTTCCAGAAAGGTTTGGTCAAATTAATGTTCAGCAAACCAACTGCAGCAAGTAGGGAATGTAGTCTCTCATCAGAAATGTCAGCCAAAACACTCTGTAATTTCATATTGCAAGATGTTGCAAACACAAATAAAAATAATTTTATGTGCTCTTTATGGTGATATATTGCCAGGGCATTTTCAAATAGAGACCTATTTGCCCGATAACTTGTGATTGGAGATTGGTACCCTTCTTTGCTGCAGAATGCCTGCCATTCTGTCCTGCAACCACTTTTATTGTTTATGAGTGTATGTACGGGTGACGACAAAAAAAAAAAATTAATATGCGTTCTGTCACAATTTCTGTTAATGCTGACATAAAAAGTTTCTATGTAATTATTTTCAAATTTTAGGACAAAATAATTTAATATATTTGCTAATATATAGCCTTGGAACTGAGTTTTTATATTTAGTCAGTTTTTTCTACAAAGCGTAAATGTTGACATGTTTTACGAATCCAAAACAAAGAAACAAAAAATTAGTAAATAAATAATGCTTATTTTAAGTAATTTATTTCAAATAATTTTTTTTTAATTCTCTTTTTTTTTTTTCATAATTAAAAAAACTTATGTTTCTGAACAATAACAAAAACATATACTTTATCGTCATAAGTCACTAGCCGAACGTTTTGTTTATGGAATTTAATTAAAATAATTTAACAATGCTAAAGTTTATCCAACCGAAAAAAATAAAAGTTTCCGTCAGTCCCACACAACTAAAAATGTTTTGTACACGGTTTTATTAATTAATTTAATTAAAATAATTTAACAATGCTGAAGTTTATCCAACCGTAACCGAGGGAGAAAACGAAAGAACATATGAAAGTTTGAAAAAAGCTATAGAAAATAAACTGGCATTATTTTTGAAATTGTAAATTTTCATTTTTTTTAATGACGTTCTAAAAATATTAATTAAAAAAATATCTTTCTATAACTTTTAAATAATAAAGAAAAAACAAACTCACCTAAGAACTTTGGTAAGTCCCTAGTGAAACGAGTTGTTTGTTTATGTTTTTCCGTTCAGTCAGTCAGTACTTTGTGCTGCTGTGTGGCTACTGGCTAGCTGACAGTTGATAATTGGTCTCTCTGGCATTAAGTTGAAAATCTCTGTAGGTACCCCAACTTTTATTAGTGTGCGCTCCTTGATTTATGGGGCCATAAACATGACACCAACAGATTATTAAAGAGGAGATATTCCTCTACAAAACGATGCCTTTTTCGGAATTCTTACTATAAAATTTCTTTCATGTTTCTTTCACTGAAGTTTTCAAGTTGAATTTTTTTTTAGAAAAACCACTTATAACCTTTTAATAACCTCACCATGTTATTAAGTGACCTTTTTTCTTTAAAATGATACCATTTTTATCTACTTAGAGACTCACAATATGAAGCGCAACAAATTTGAAAAACATCAACATTTTCTTTTGTGTAAAAAATAAAGCGACATTTACCAAAATTAGAGGCATAACTTGAAAAATCCTGAAAAAAAAACTATTAAAGACACAAGAAAAAGAATTATATATCTATAAAGACAAAAGATTAAATTTTATTTAAATCAAAACCATATCAAAATAACCCAAAAAACAAACGTAATTAACATCTTTGATACTGTTTGGCTTCCAAAATTTGGCAACATAAAATGTAAGTGTATTTTTGGTGCCGGGAAAACTTGTCCCGGGGAAAACTCGTCTCCGGAAAACCCGTGAAAAAATAAAGTAAAAGTATGCTGGTAATTAATTTTCAAATCATGAAACACATTTTGAATATCTTTAAAATAGTTATTTAAAAATACGAATTTAGGAAAACTGGTCCCCGGAAAACTTATCTCTGGAAAACTTGTCTCCGGAAAACTCGTACTTGAAAAAATCCCCCCCCCCTTTTGCTAGGTAGGAAAACTGGTCCCTTATTGAATAAATATCGATTGAAAACACATTTTATTACCGTTCTTGAAGGAGATATTTTCTTTAAAAGAGAATACACATCCCATAATATTTAAAAAAAATATGTTTAACTCTTCCTTAAAAAAAAATAAACTTGATCACGGAGTCAAGATACGAAAAACGAAACCAAATATTTATTAAAAAAATACTCTAGTTTTAACACTTTTTGTGTCATTATGAAACAAAAATAAAGAAAGAAAACATGTATTATCAAAGAAAGCAATTATTTTATTTAGAAGAATTAATTCAGTTTAAATAATTCTTGTGTTATTACAAAACAACAAAAAAGAAAACACGGTCTTATGTAATTTTAGTACTGCACTGAAATAATAACATTATTATTTCCAAAGCCATTCTTAACATGGGGAGGGGTGGTATCGCTTAAAAGTCATTTCGGGAGTACTTGTGCAGTACTTAAATATATACAAATTTATTTTCTTTTGGAGGTGGGGGAGGCTCGTTTTAAAACTATATCTACCTCAGTATTTTCTTTAATTTTCGGACATTTTTTTGTTAAAAATTATTTACTAAGTAATGTTGAGTGCGACATTACTTGTTATTTCTTTTTAACCAAATAAACTCTTTAAAATAACACCAAGAACTTACAAAGCTAGGTAGAAAACGAAAACTTCGAAAAATCAATTTAATTTTTTTAAAACATGTAAAAATATTCTTTAAAATATTATGGGATGTGCATTATTATCTAAAAATATACAAATTTATTTTCATTTGGAGGGGGGGCGGGCTCGTTTTAAAACTATATATACCTTAATATTTTCTTTAATTTTTGGGCAATTATCTTCCTAAGACCCTCTTATGTCCAACATTTTTTGTTCACTCGACATTACTTTTTTTTTTTAACTAAATAAACTCTTTTTAAAATAAGTTGAAAGACCCAAAACTTTCAAAGCTAGGTAGAAAACGAAAACTTAGAAAAATTAATTTAATTTTTTTTAAAACAAGAGTAAACAAGTAAAAATATTTTTTAAAAATATTATGGGATGTGTGTTCTCTTTTAAAGACAATGTCTTCTTGAAGAACGGTCATAAAATGTGTTTTCAATCGATATTTATTCAATAAGGGACCAGTTTTCCTACCTAGCAAAAAGGGTCGAGTTTTCCGGAGACGAGTTTTCCTAAATTCGTATTTTTAAATAACTATTTTAAAGATATTCAAAATGTGTTTCATGATTTGAAAATTAATTACCAGCATACTTTTACTTTATTTTTGTTTAATATTTATTTTAATGTGATGCAAAAGTTCGAATTGTTTTGTTTTTTTTGTAAAAGTCAAATATATTCTTTTGTTAGGTAGAAGTGTAACTTATCTTGTCTTTGGTAACATTTATTGGGTGGGTTTCTGCTAGTATATTATTTAATTTTTGATTCATTATTATTGAGAGTTAAAAGTCGTATGTCGGCCTTTTTTCTTGTTCTCACATAACATCGGGTGAACATATTGACATTTCTTGGGTGCGTTTCTATCAGTACTTTGAGTTCTGATTTCTGAGCTATTTATCGAGGCTCGAATATGGCTTAAATAATATCACCATTTTTATTTTGTTTTAACTCAATAGGCTTTACACTACCATTATTTTAAGTTAAAACACACTTTAAAATAAGTTAAAGTGCAAAAAAAGAAAAGAAAAAATTATCCAGGTAGTTGAAAATGTAGCTTCGCTTGTTTTTCGTAACATTTATTCATTGTGTATTCATTTATTTTAACCCATTTTCTTCCTTTCTTATTCTGAAAAATCATCCACCAGACGAGAAGCAAAAAAATAAATAAATTTAAGAATTTATAGTGTCTGTTTTACAGTTAAATTTAACAGAAAATTAGCCTCCATATCCAAGTAATTCTAACGTTTAAGGACAGTTAACCAAAGATTGCTATAATGTGTAAGTTCTGTGCGTTTGTGTATGTGGGAGGTTACTTTTTAAGTGATAATATGCGGGTTTTATGAACTTACCAGTCTAACTTAGGGTAAGTTGTAAAAGAATTTAATGAACAATCATAATTTATAATGGCCTGAAAATGAAGACGATTTTACTTTAAATATATACTAAACTGATCCCACTCTCTAAATTTTAAAATAGTTGGTTTTTTGTTTTGTTTTTTTTTTAATATGTTCACATAATCGCCTAAAAATGTAGAATCTCATTTTGTCTGGGGTGTGTGAGTTAGTTTACCTGTGATTCTATTTACTTGTCGTCCCCTACACGAAGGTAGTGTTAGACACAAGGTCGGTTTTTAATATAGGGAATCCAACTCTCCCAAAAGGGATACTCTGGATTGAAACGGCAATGAAACTTGTCTCAGTCTAGAAGGATTTTTCTGTCAGTGGCATAGGACCAGAGGACATAAAGGATAAAGTGTAATATCAGAACAGATACTACACTGAATTATTCATTGGGTAAAATATATAGCATATTTTCACAAATTAGGCACAATACCATCAAATGTGTGTGAAATTGGAAGTTGTGGTAATACTCTATGTTACACTATCTAGAATCATTTCAGTTATCACAATAGCACATTTATTCTAGAGGTCATGATATTTACAATATCCATAATTTTACTTTGAAAAATAGATTTTAAGACCGTCCTGACGAGGGATTTAGTGGGCTACGCTAGTTTTAAATGGAAACAGAGTAAAATATTAAGCAATATTTATTTTTAAATATCATTGGGGATCTTCCCAATGATATTTAAAAATAAATATTGCTTAATATTTTACTCTGTTATTTTGAAGCTATGTGTTCTTGGTGCTCGGTAAAATTGCAAGGGAATAAATAACAGTGGCAATGGCAAAAATGGTAAAAATGGATAAATAGGGAAAAACTGCATTTTAGTAACAGAAAATTAGGACTGTTGGAGAAGTGCCGGGCTCAGCTCTCTACCCTCAAGTTTAAAATATGGCTAACCCCTCACTGCCAAATTTTAAAATGGCTATTTGTAAATAAATATTTACACTGATGGGAGGTGTTAGGTTCTCACTCATATAGTTTAAAAGAGGAACACGGTGTCCCTTCATGCTTGAAAATAAATATTTTGAAAAGTATTTACTCACTCCGGAAAA